>NW_017617116.1:3885000-3930000 GCF_001879475.1 Ipomoea nil
TGGCAAATTGGACAAAAGAGATCTAGAAAATAAATGAGGTGGTGGAGGAACATAATTGGAACCTTATATGAGCAATTTGATTGTGATGGAAGATGCTGCTCAATCATAGGTGTGAGGCTATATATGTTTGCATTTGACAGCTTTCTTTTCTAAGTGGTGGCTTTGAATCTCTTAACTTGGACGATTTTGATAGTGTCATGAGATTTTCATTCTTATATGATCACTTATGATTGATCCCCCACTACCATGAAGCTCATCATTGAATGCAACCAATACCCAAAATAAACTTACAATATTATCTACATATAATACGGTTATAGATCATCTTGAGAAAACATCTTTAATTTGTTGCAGATTAAGATGTTTGAGTTAGTTGATGTTTCTATTCAGAAGATTCTATGGATGGATTGTGATAGCTTGATTTGGTTGAGCGCGTGTTATAAGGATCAAACGTATAGTAGTATATAGCATATGGTTAGACTTGCTCTAATATCAATTGTTATAAGATCAAATGCTTACATAATAGTAATTGTTAATTATTTCTTGTACCTGGAGGTCACAAGTTTAATTCTTGTCATTAGCACTCTTTTGGTTAATTAAGCCCACCACTTAATATTCTTATAGTGTGGTTTAATTTACCTCTCCTATATGACTTAACTTGTGGGCTATTACACAGATGGAGTGAGGTTTAATTTACCTCGTATGCTCTTATTTTTGGATAATGACTTCAGTTTCTCTCATCACCCGAAAAAAATTATAGCTATTAACAAAAACACAATTTTATTTCCATATACTTACAGATCATCCACTAACTAACACCACTTTTATATAACAAGATACCAAATTCAGCCCACAAATTGGTACCCAACACATGTTTAGGTAGTCTGCATTGACTCCATAAGAAATTGTCAAGTGGTATTTAAGTTTGAGAGATTTTCCCGATGTTTTTTTTTTTTTTGGGAAAAGAATACAAATTAAAGACAAGGAAAAAAAAAAAAGAAGAGAAAAGACAGAAGAAATATAGTGGCAGTGGCGTGATTTTGAACAGTGTGTGGGTGAGAACAACACTTTTCTTTTATTATAACTTTGGAGGGTACTAAATATTTTGAGGTGCATGTCTGTCTGATTACCAGACAAATTCAAAGATTTTTCTCAGCGTGCAAGCCGCCGAATTCTGATTGAACTTTAATTTAATTTGTTCTTATGGATTTGCATGCTTATTGCTTCTAGCATCTTATTGCAACTTGTCAAAAAGTGATTTGTTCACTAGTGGCCTGGCATGCCTACCTAGCTAGGGTAACATTTATATATGTTTATTTCTTTTATGAAAAGTTTTTCCGATTGTACATTACCGTTATGGTGTGATTCATAAAGAAGATTATAATCAACGTAGTAATAATATTTCTCGGTTACGTTTACCGAAAAATAAGGAGGCAACAATCACATACTTTAGAAAAATAATTGCATCTTAATCCTGAGATTTTTATTGCACCTGCCTTGAAACTTTAGTATATTAAGAAAGTCAAATCGTGAAATGTGTTTTAACTGGTTTATATACATTCTCCAATGTGTTTGTACACTGGTATCACAATATGATCGATCTTGCATTATATTATTGACAGCAAAGTTAAACTATTAACTCTTTAACTTGGTGTAATTAACTCTTTAAACTATTAAGTGTGTGTAAAGGGATATAGCTAGGTTGAGAATTTGGTGCAAAAGAGTATGGGGGAGGAGTGAGTGGTCTATGCACACTGCAATCATGTTTAGGAATGAGTTTCCTGTGGAAGACTTCCAATCCGATCCTTGAAATCACTTTAATTCGTACTTACAAACATTACTTAACTGTACTTAGTGTATGTGTAAATTCCTATTATCACTAAGTGAGAATGATTTGGATTTTGGAAGTGATTACACTTTCTTTTTTCAAATAATTTATTTAGTTCTGTGCATAATTTGAGGAATCCAAATAACTCGAAAAAAAAATGATGTGTGTATTCTCATTTTACTGCCACGAGTTTCATATTAGATCCGACGTTGTTTGGGCGGGTGGCTTAGAAATCTGAGATGAATGATTTACTTTCTGGTTAATAGTTTTTAAAAAAATAAAAATAAAAAAATTGTTATGCACTCTAAATTTACCTTTTAATAATAAAACTTTTAATATTCATTAATTATATTTGAAGCAACCTTTATAAGAATCAAACTACCTTGCAAATGCATTAACAATCTACTTTTAAGTCAGATTGATAATATATTATATTTTGAATAAAAAGTAGTTAATGTGTATGCTTTCCGCCTAATCTTGACTTTCTCTAAATTGATTAAAATTCAAATGGTCAAAATTAACTCACATTTTATGACATGGGATGGTTGAAAGTTGTCAACTTAGGTAGATTAACCTTTAAAGTGTCTAAATGATGACCTTGAGAACATTTTTTTTTTTGGGGGGGGAGGGGGGTGGTTTCCATACCATGTTGCATTTAATACATGTTCCAAACTAAAAAAATAAATAAATTAAAAATAATGTCAGAGTAGTCAACTAGCATCCACTCTAATGAACATGCACATGTTCTAACCATTCACTATATTGTTTTTTTTCCCCTAATAAAAACTCCATTTAATCAAAAAATTTGAACCATCTCTTCTATAACTTAGTCAAACACTCACCAAAAATCTCTTAATGAAAATACAGAGGCATAGGTCTCCTTGATTAGGTATTTGTAAATTCATTATAAGTCTTCTAGGAAATAGATTATATGCTTAAATTTTGAATTGGAGTAGCGGCTGCACCTCACCTAAATTTTGTCTTTCTTGGATAATTAATTAAGTATAATCAAAGCATTATTTTAAAAACTACAAGAGTTCAAATTGAGGTAGTCTTTTATATATATATATATATGTGTGTGTGTGTGCATGTCCTTAATCAGGTGAGAACCATGCCCCAGGTGAGACCTGTGAACAAATCCAAATCATTGATCTAATAGATCTAACAGTTGAAAATAAACAAAATTTTGTAATATTTATAAAAATGATCCGCTCATTTTAAAAATTTGTAATATTTATTAAAAATGATCCCGCTCATTTTTTATTTAATTTTCCATCTAGCAGATCTCGCAGATCAATGTGTTACGTACAAAATGAGCATGAAAAGATCAACTTGACTCGCGAGCTACAATGCTCCTAACCTCCTAGCTAAGTTGGGTTACTTCCATGGATTTTTCCTCATTTGTTTTATAGTCATTAGTCAATGACTAAACGTGACAAAAAAAAAAAAAAAAAAAAAAAAAGATTACCAAAAGTAGCATTAGTCCAATTTACGGCTTTATATTAAGTTTAAATGAATGGTGACGATGGAGGGTCTGCATTTGCCATTTGGATCAATATGCCTTTGAAAACATTAAAAAATGAAGACTAATGACTGAGTTATACTTAGGCTCTGTTTGACAGAGCTTATTTAGGTGCTTGTAGCTTATTTTAAGCTACTAATAAGCAGCTCTGTTTGGTAATGTTTCTAAAATAAGCTTCTAGCTTAAAATAAGAGCTTATTTTTGAACGCTACCTAGCGTTTCAAAATAAGCTCCTAGCTTCCTAACCTTTTTTTCCATCTTTATCCTTATTATTTTAAAGAAATGACATAATTTACCCTTCTCAATTAAAACTCTTTTTTCTTCTCCTTTAATTTATTCGCAACTTTCACCACAAATATTATTATTATTATTATTATTATTATTATTATTATTATTATTATTATATTTGCAACAATATTGCTACTTCATTATGAGATACTAGATCATGATTATGCTAATAGTTTTATTTCAAAACGTTAATTTTTTTTTAAAGACAAAATGTTAAATTTTAATATGTAAATAAACTAATTTAAATTTTATGAAGATGTCTTTTTTAGTATTTTTACATTTATCAGCTTGTCAAAAAGCTAATTTTACCAAACACTTTCAATCATAACAGGTAGCTTAAGAGCTCTTCAGTTTTCAGCTCCGAACTTATAGCTTTTCAGTTTTCAGCTCTTAGCTTATAGCTTTTCAGCTAGGTTTGCCAAATAGAGCCTTAGTCAAAAAAAATTGTAGAAGGCACCCACTTTCCACCTCTCCACTTGGAAAGACAGGACACGCTAATTTTCCACTTTCTTTCCAAAGGGAAAAAATGGTAAAGGGATAAGGACGCAATGGAAAAAGATAGAGAGAGATCAGCATGCAACATGCATTTCATGATGATCAGATAGATATATGCATCTATCACTATGCATGCCTCTCTCTCTCTCTCATCTGCAAACATCGAGAAGAAAGCAACTCGCCGTTAATTTGCCTAATATTTAATAGAGAATGGGAAAATAGTATACAAAGAGACTTCTATATAATGGCAGACATACATTTCATGCTTTACGTGTGCATGCATATGGCCGGATTAGCTGAGCATCCTGCATTGCATGCAGTCACATGTTGTGAAAGTTAAGATTAGTCACCTTGAATATTTGGAGAGAATAAAATGTGGAAAATGTTAATGTTGCTAATTTGTATCGAATACAATTTAAAAACGTTGTTTCTGTGCAGTGTTGTAATAGCACAGATCGAGTTTGGTTATTATTGAGGAGAAGATTTGACTCAAAAGCTCTTTAAAGTGACATGTTTATATATACAAGAGTCAATTTTTAAATATTGTAGTTGCATTAGCTGTTCACGTATCTCAAAAATTCAACAGCTTTTATGATTGGTTGCATATGAGAAATCAACACTTTAGAATTTTTTCATAATGGGTCAGATATAAACTTTGTTTTTACCAGATTTTAACCAAAGTTTAAATATGCCAACCAAAGTTGACTTAGTAATAATGGTTCACTTTGTTAGTATTAGTAAGTTGTCTTTGATCTTTAATGTTACTTGGTGATGTCAGGATGAAGTGCTTACCATTACTTAAAGCAACAAAATGTTAGATTCATCCTTCCAAGTCTTCGCTCAACAATTCCTTCTCAATACATGTTAACTTCAAGTGCACAACATACTTTTTGTGATATAATATTTTTATATCCATTATCAAAATTAAACACTTGTATGTCACTATACCAAAACTATAGCTAGTAAAAAAAGTGCAACTTTATTTCCTTATATAGCAGCACCTTGTTTCGATGACAAGATATTGTACTCGACCCTACAAGCCTCCGCCCAGTAGCTGGTAGATGATATAATTAGGATATAAAATAAGCTAAGCTAGCTTCCACACCAATAATGAAATATAGTATTGTATATATATAGACTTGCATTCAAGAAATAAACATGCATTTAGTAGAAACTTGCCATCAAAATCATGCATTTTGTATGATGCATGGTACAAATTCATACAAAAAAACAACTAGTCATCATTCGGATTCGGGTTGTTTGGATCATCAAAACCCTTGCTGTAATAATGTTGATAATCCGAACTAGGAAAATTCTCAAACTGCGACGGAAAATACGGGAAATAATCTTGTTGCGACGGCGCCGTGGGCGGCGGAAACGCCGCCGTCGCCTGCGGCGGCAAAGACGACGGTTGCATTAAACTAGCTTGATTATTATAAAGAGCTGAAGTCAAGTAAGGGAATTCTGCGTCGGAGCTGGAAAGCAGCTGCGCGTATTGCTGGAGGTACGGGTAGGCTTCCGGCGGCGTCATGGTTGCTGACACCGGCAGTTGGTGGTGGCCGGGAATGTAGTGATCGACGGCGGAAGAAGCTCCTCCGCCGCCACCGGCGGCGTTATGGCTCCCTCCGCCGCCAGTGCTGACGTAGCGGAGCTCCGTTTTTCCTTGAACCCTTTCCGGGAAATTGAGCTTGGCTTTGGAACCCTTGAACTTAAGAGCAGCATCATCGTATGCAAGAGCTGCATCCTCAGCTGTGTCGAATGTTCCCAGCCAAACTCTAGCCGCTTTTTTCGGGTCACGAATCTCCGCCGCCCATTTGCCCCACGGCCTCTGCCTTACGCCTCTATAATGTCGTCTCACGTTTCCTTTATCAAAGCACAAAATTCAAAAAAAAAAAGTCCTAATAAGACGTAATTGAAGAATGTGTTCTGTTTCACCTCTCATCTCGTAATGATACCAAATTAGAAAATGCTTCATACATAGTAATTCAATGTCACTAGCAATCCTCTTTAGCTATAAGTCGGATGGGGAACAAATAAATGTATCAATTTCTACTACTAACTTGTTGCTATAAATGTACTTTTCCAAGAAATTCTTAACTTATCTTAGTTCACTTGATCAAAGATATATATAATAATTAATTCAAAATATTCTCATATTCTCTTAAAAGTAAAGTAAATGAATGTTTGTAAAAAAAAAAAAAAAAAAAAAAAAAAAAAAAAAAAAAAAAACATCACTAAATAATATCATTATAAATTAGGTTAATTGTATCTAGCTCGACCAATTTTGCACAACTTTAATGCATATATAGAATAACACAAATTAAATATCTTAGACATTCATAAATGACAAGTCCTAAATAAAATGTAAAACTATGAGGCATGCATGTAGGAGTCTTGTGGCATTGTATAATTCCAAGTTTCCAACCCCAACCCCACCCTAATCCAAGCAAAACATGCATATATATATATATATATATATATATATATATATATATATATATATATATATATATATATAGGTAAATTAACATATGATTGGTTTACTTAATAGTTAATACACACCCCTAAGTAATAGTTGTGGATTTTCATCGTCATTTAAAAAAAATTAACATATGATTTGTTTCCTGGCCACCCCATAATGCTACATAGAATCATAATCAGGTGATAACCAATCTTAATATGTAAACTTCTGAAGGATTGCACAACAATTAGCACATGATTGCACCGCTATGGCTCCCAAACATATTTGGATGACCTTGTGGTGCAATCATATCTGGGTGCAGTGCAATTATATAATAAATGCGGTGCAATCATTCAGGAGTTTGCAGATTAAGATCAGTTTGCACCTGATTATGGACGATGCTACATCTATAAAAACATGCCCTATATATTAACGCAATTACATCTCATGAGACCAACCGATTCATAGACATACAAATATGTATAATGACGAAGAATCGTGGCACTTCAAGACATATATCACATCAAACAATACAAATTCTTTGACACACAAAAAAAAGTTTGGTGATGGGCAAAATAGCATAGCTATACTAGTCATAAACGATAAACACGATGGCAGTTTAGGAAAGAACAAATAAATTGGACGACAATGACTGCCAAAACCAAACCATCCACATGGAACACATGACTACACACACATAGGGTACCCTTAAAAAAAACATTTTTTTTTTTAATGATAACTGATTATTGCTTCGCTTGTAATTCGGATTGGACGATGATAATTGACGATGAAGCCAATTATATAGAGACGTTTGTTCCTTAAATTAGTTGGGGAGAATAATATAGTTATTAGAGCTGGGCAGCCAAATTAATATAATTTCCCATAATTAAAGAAGGGGAGATCGAGGTGGCGACATATATACAGAGAGATAGTTCTTTACGGAAAGTCGAAAGTCACATACAATGAACCTGTCAAGCAAAGCAACAAATTCTTTTCCCACATGACATATAAAAATTGAAAAAAAAAAGATAAAAAAAAATAATTTGGAGAAAATGAAAATAAAATTTCAAATCGGATCAGGAGCTATGGATTCAATAATCTTTATTTTTAGGAAAAAAAAAAATATAGACTAACTAACCTTGTTCTTGCACCGGTTGAGCGGCGGTGGGCGACGGCGAAGCGGAGGTTACGATTCCGGTATCGGTGGCGGCGGAGGAGTAAGAATCGAAGTCGTGGGTTTTCTCCGGCGGTGCATCCATTGGAAGTGGGCGTTTTCCATGCCGTTTATCCACCTTTTCTTGCTTTGAGATCGAGACAAGTAGACAACCTTTGACTACGTATCGGGGAGAGCTAAGAACAAAAAATCCTCATAAAATCGAGAGATCGAACAACAAAAGGGTTTTGTTTTAAGTTGTTAGAGAGAAAGATCAGAGGGTTTCGGTCTCTAGCTTCCGCCTCAGCTCTATCTTTGTCCTTTAAGGTTGTGTTTGTTGTAATAAGTTGATGATAAATAGAGTGAGAGCTTAAAGGAAAATGAAAAAAGGGCAAAAGCACGAGCTAAGATCACGCTGGAATGACAAAAAGAGGAAGGAGGGGGGGGGGGGGGGTAGGGTGGGTGGGGGTAAGCGTGATTGTGTGTATACACTATAGAGATAGATATATATATATATGTCATTCAATTTGAATTGATAAGAAGGTCTTGGATTTGATCTTAGCGGAATTAAAGGCTATATGATATTGGGGAAAGTTTTATTTGCTTACTACTACTAGAACCACCCCAATTGAATTGGCCTCTTGTCCACATGTTGAAATTGACTTCCTCATCCATAATTGAGCCGTCTTCCTTTTTTTTGACGGCAGCTATAAAAAAAAATTTGGTTGCAATTCAATGTTTTACCCTAGTGTAGAAAAAACAAAGAAAATTAAGAGAAGCAAAAAAAAGAAAAAGAAAAGAAAAGAAAAGCACAAAAAAAAAGGTGTTTAGCACCCAGAAACTGTGTGTAGTGCACGCGCTTGCTGGGCGCGGTAAGTGCGCCCAAGACGTAAATGTTGTAAATATTTTTTATTTTACTTTGTCAGTAGGTCAGGTTCACTACAAAAAAACTTGATTTTGCCTCACTCGTCCACCTAAACTAAAATTATTTTTAAAAAAACTCATAAAAAATTCTCTTGAAGTTGCTCTAATAAGTTGAGATTAGTGTTTTGGGATTAGGCCAGGCTATCTAATTTGGTATTTAGTTCCGAATCAAGGGTCACAAAGAGACAAAGTAAAGAGTTATCACTAGTATCAAGACAGACAATAATAACTTTCCGTCATTTTTCAATATTCTAGTTCAAAACCTCCAATGTTCTAACATATTACTTGTCTTTAAATACTTGTTATGTTCTTATTGGGGTAGTTAACTTTAGTAGAACGTATTAGCTTCTATAAACCATTCTTCTTATCACTTTGGAAAAGAGTTCGGGTTTGTATCTCTACTTGTTGGAGGAAAGTTTAGAGTACTAATTTCAACATCCATCCTATCATCAAAATGTTTCAAATACTAGTATGGTAAGAAATAAAATTCCATTTTTTTTATATATAGTTTATAGGATTAGTTATATATATGTAAACTCGCATTTTCTCTTAATTAATCTCATTTATAATTCTGATTTTTAATACACCATATTGGTTCTCATTGATTCATGGAGAGGGTGTGGTTCTCATCACTAATATATATATATATATATATATATATATATATATATATATATATATATATATTCTTAGCATATATTTAATTTGTACTTCATATAGCTAGTAATTAAGTGCTTCTTTTAATTTGAGTTCATATATAACTAAAAATAGAAATTTATGAGCTAAGTAAAGCTGCGACGACATATATAACTGATGACTAGCTACTTCTTGTTTCCACCTGCACCAAAAATTGATAGATTTGACTATTTCTAGAATTGTTCTTCCTTGCAAGTCTTCAATTCTATGTGCCCTTTTGAATTATCCAAATACTATATTATGTCATTTCTTTGAGTTTATCATCACCATAAATTATATATATATATATATATATATATATATATATATATATATATATATATAAGGAAAAAAATTATGTATTTCTTACTTCAATACGAAGTTGCCAATTCAAAATAATAATAATAATAATAAAGAAATTAGCTCACATGACATTAGTGTATAAATGAAAAGTCTCATTTAAGTCTTACTTTCCGTGGTGGGTGGAGTGGAGTTTGATTCCTATCCCAACATTAGGAGTTTGGGTCTCGGGACAAGTTCATAGAATCTAGAATATAATTTGACGAAACTGGAGAATTGAACTTGAGTTCCAAAAAAAATCACATATTCAAACTAGAATTATAAAAGAATGAAATCCTACAAATACTCACTACAAACTTTACACAACTACCCACTAATCCACTACCAATAAGTCAATAGTTTCCTACATAAGGGAGAAAAATATATAAAACGGGAGAACATTAGGATACATATCTCTAAAAAAAATAATGTTGGAGTCCAAGTGAGAGTGTTATGATATTAACTCTTTGTATTTCAATAGATTGAGAAAATATATATGAAGAAATATTATATTGTACGTAATAGAATCAATCATACTCTAAAAAAGAAAATAATGTTAGGACACTATAATATACTCTAGTAGATGTAGAGATACAAAAAGAAAATAAAGGAGCTAGCAATCTAGCATGACATAGTCGAAATTAAACAAATCAATAATTCTTAGTGATTGGTTTCCATGTACTACTATTATTTTTATCACTTTTTTTATTAGGCCGGGATATAATAAAATCGTTATTCGTAAAAATGAGAACAGTTTAGATTAAATTGAATATTGAGTAATAATATATATTACTCGGCATCAATTTAGCAGCGAGAAATTAAATATATATGTACAAG
The DNA here is from genome assembly GCF_001879475.1 of Ipomoea nil. NCBI lineage: Eukaryota > Viridiplantae > Streptophyta > Magnoliopsida > Solanales > Convolvulaceae > Ipomoea > Ipomoea nil. The sequence goes on from NW_017617116.1 coordinate 3,895,523, forward strand.
AAGGAGTGTCGGAGCATTGGTTATATATCCTTAGGGATCGTTTGGTTCACGGAATGTCAGATTACCTTAGGGAATGTTAGATTGCTGGGAATGTTAGATTACTGGGAATGTTAAATTCCTGTATTTGGTTTAAATTTGTGTATGTGATATAATCATGTTTGGTTTAGAGTTATCTTTTATACATACTATAATATCCTTAACATATTTTCATATATTTTAATAAATTTAAAAATTAAAATAAATAAATAAGATAACTGTATCATATATAATTACATGATTTTAAAATAATAACTAAAATCTTGAACTTGAGAAACAAAATTATTTTATATGCTAACATAACATAATATATATATATATATATATATATATATATATATATATATATATATATATAATAAACTAACATAACCTTGGTTATCTTACATTACATAAGATTTTGAAGGGAATCACATTCCCTTCAAAATCCTATATGGAGGGAATGTGACATTCCTTGGGAATGTTAGATTCCCTAAGATAATATGAACCAAACACCGGAATGTGAGCTTTGGAATGTCACATTCCCTTGGTTATGTTATATAACCTGAACCAAACGCCCCCTTAGTGTTATTTTATGTGGCGTGGGGATCGGTGGTCCGCATTGAGAGAGTTCCCCCGCAGCTTCCTTTAACACATGCCCACGTGCATGCCAAATCTTGAGTGCAGTGTATCCACAGTCCAACATTATTTTAAAATGTCATATAGTCAAACAGTATAATTGATGATCTGATGCAATAATGTTGATCTAACTACTATATAAATAAGAGAGTTTAATATCCAGATTTTCTTTTTGGGTTAGGGTACGGTGGGGGACCATCTGAGTGAGTATTAAGTGATATTATTGCATATTCAATTAGATGTTTGAATTCAACTTTAATTTAGTTGTTTTTTTTTTAGTGTATTGATTAGTTCTGATGAGGTATTAGATTGGCTAAAGAATTAATATTTTGGGCTAAATTAAAGACCGATATTCGGAAGGTCAAGATGATGGAGATGGATGTGCAGTGAGAAAGTGCGATTGCGCGATTACATGGGATTGAGATGGGTGATAGATGCAAGTCTGATTGTGGTACGGTGTAAGGAACAAGTGCAGTTACAAGTTGCTCGAGAGGCAAGCGAGACCAGCCGCTAATGCATGTGAGTATGTGACCAATCAACTTGAGGCTAGAAAGGTATTAATTGCCAACAAGTGTCTTGTAACAATTCACTTTTTCTATAGACAGTTTTCATTAGTTCTTGCATATATATTTTACCCAATTTTATGTTGAGTTTGAAATGCAAACTAATAAAGACATTAAGTGGATGATCGAGCCTAACCTTCGATCAGATAGCCTTGACTACCTTAATTGAGTAACTTGATCGGCCTATAGCTCAAGGAAATGTTACTCAAAAGATGCGATAGAAGACATGTCGTTAAACATAGACCTTATATCTTAGTACCTTTCACACATTAATAAAAAATATTACTTTTTCAATTATAAATTGGGATAAAAAACTTTTTAGTTGATTTCTCTCTTTACAATATTTTAAAGATTTACCTTTCGTAATATCACTTGTATTAATTCAAATGCAAGCAATATACTCTTCTTTTTCTTCTCACAATCCTTGTCATATGTATGCCCAAGTGCCCAACCACTCACCTTACCTCTTACTATACACACTTGTCAATCTCTTTTTAAAGTTAATCTAAAAACAAGAAACTGAAAAACTCAATTACTCACGCAAAAATTTGAACATCAACTAAATGTTAGCAAATAATTTTATTTTAAAAATATATATTAAATACTTTTTGAATGAAACTTTTTATTTATATACTTGAAACTTATACTTAAAAGTTACACTTAGAGTAGTAAAATTATCACATATACTTTCAAATAGTGATTTCGAATTTCTCTTTATTAAATTTAAATTAAAAAAAAAAAAGGGGGGGGGGGGGGGAGGGGGGGGAGGGGGCAAATTAGCCCCCTAAGTCGGTCCACAGTTGGATCTCCTAAGTAATAAAAGCTTCAATTAAATTCCTTAAATTGGTAAAATTGTTCAATTGAGATCCCCTGTCTAGCATGTTAGTTATTCTCATATTGACACGTGTCTTTATTATTATTATTATTATTATTATTATTATTATTATTGTTGTTGTTGTTGTTGTTGTTGTTGTTATTATTGTTATTATTGTTATTATTATTATTATTATTATTATTATTATTATTATTATTATTATTATTATTATTATTATTATTATTATTATTATTATTATTACTGTCAGGTAAAATGGTCAAATAAGTCATTAAACTTTACCTAAAAAGTCAATTAGGTCTCTAAACTTTTAAAAAAATACAATTATATCATTTAACATGTTAAATTGAGGCAATAAAGGCCAAGAACCGATAAATGACCTGCTATTACATGTCATTTCAGTTCAGGCATCTTATCTGGCGAAAATCCTGCGACCGGCGACGGTCGAACCGTCGCTAGTCGCCATCTACCAGAGAAGGCGACCAGTTCCTCGGTGGAAGGCAACCACTGATCACCTTCTCCATGGTTCCTGACTTCTTGTTCAGCTTCCCATGTGCAATATTAATGGAGTTGCCCTCATTCCAGATTGTCCAGATCTAGAACGGCCTCATTCTTAGACAGTCATCAGTAGCTGATGCCGGTGGCTTTTTTTGTTTTTTTTATTCAAATAAAAAATCAAAAGTTTTTTTTTTTTTAATAAAAATAAGTTACAAACAAAAATTATAATAATAAAAAAAGACACATGTGATGATGTGAGCATGAGAATAACTAACTTACTAATAGCAAGTTAATTTAGACTCAATTGAATAATTTTACCAGCTTAAAGAATTTGACTGGAATTTTTTTATTTAAGGGACTCAATTACACAGAGCCAATTAGATTTTTTTTTCTTTAAATTTAATTTGCACTTATAGTGACAATAAATAAAAGAACAAACGAGTATAAAATTTGAATTCAAATACCATATCTTTTTTGCATTTCCATGGCATAGTCTACACCCTTATCAGGTTTTTGCTCTGACCAATATAATTTTAACGTTTTTTGCCGTCATTGTACCAAGTTCAATTATAAGACAAGGACTCATCCATCTTATTTTGACTACCGAAGTGTGAGTGCACAGTATATATTATTTTATTTTGACTTTTACACATTCGGGCCGGAAGAACCTTATGCCAATTTTGGTGGTTTTGCACGCTATATATATATATATATATATATATATATATATATATATATATATATATATATATATATATAGAATTAATTTCACTTTTGGTCCCACGACTTTTGATGTTCTATCATTTTTGGTGCACAACTTTAAATTTTTTTAATTTTGATGCCTAACTTTGTTATTTTTATCAATTTTGGTCCTTTTGGCTAAATTGACAACGAAATGTTGCTGGATTTTATATTTTTAGGGGTAAAAATGTCATCCCAAGGAAACATCTTCAATATCTAAACAAAATCACTGTAAAATCATATCTATAGGTGTTTGATCGATGAGAATAATGGTGAAGACGGGCAGAAACCAGACAGATCTATGAGATTTATAATTTCGACCATTGGCAAACTCTTCTTTTCCTCTTAATATGATTTTTATTTTGTTTAAATATTAAAGATCTTTCCATGGAATGACGATTTTGCCCCTAAAATATAAAATTCGAAAATATTTTACCGTCAATTTGGCTAGAAGGACCAAAACTGATAAAAATAACAAAGTTAGGCACCAAAATTGAAAAAAATTAAAGTTGTGCACCAAAAGTGATAAGAACTCAAAAGTCGTGGGACCAAAAATGAAATTAATATATATATATATATATATATATATATATATATATATATATATATATATATATATATATATTTACAAATTTAATAAGAATCAATAATGTTAGACCCTTAACATGAACAAAAAAATGTTAGCATAATTATTTCTTGAAATGAATGGTTCATATTTTTTTAATTTTAATAATTTTTTTTATAATTTTTCTTATTTACTCTCTATTATATGATTTTCTTCCATTAAATAACCCTGCCATTAACTATTTATTATTCTTAACTTATTAATTTCTAAAAGAAAGGTCTTAGGTTCGAATTTCATCCCAATCAGAGTTGGCATAATTGTTAAACATATACTACGAACATATTAAAATGTACTTAAAAAATACAATATAAAATTTACATAAACTTTGATCAAATAATTAATTAGTCCGACTAAATACATAGCATTCAAAGTTGAGCATCAAAGATTATAAATCAGGAATTTTGAAAATCATTGTCTTGCATTTAAAAAAAAAAATTATCGCTTTTAGACTAAGTATTTAGACTAGCGTTATTACAAAGTTGCAAATATTTATTTTAGTGACAATTATAATCAATCTCACAATTATAATCAATCTCTCATATATTATCTTGCATTTATATACTTTGAATTACAGATTTAAATAAACAAATTCAACATTCAATTACCTATGAATATCTCCTATATAATATTGCATTGATATACTTTGAAATATTTATTTAAAAATAATTATTTGGTATTATCTCATTTGCGCAATACGTGTAAAAAAAACTAGGATAGTTAACGTCATTCATGAAGTATAGTTTGTATATATATAATAATGGTTAAACAAATTGTAGTTTGAATTTTGTGTAGCGGCACATAGAAAATGATAGATGCTACCTAGTTTGTCTTGTTCCCATCTCATGTAAAGACATATATAGTAGTATACCAACTTATGAGTTTAGGCTTTCCCACGTAGACTAATTCTACACCTCTGATCTGAATCTCATTGATCAGGATCATTCTGGATTATTTTATTTTATTTTTTTTGCTTTTGTGATGGATGCCTACCATGCATAGCTAAGCTTGCTTTTATAATTACTGCCACCGCCTCATGCATCCACAGTGACTATGGCTCCTTGATACTGACAACCACCACAACACTATTAGCCATAACATTATAAACAATGTTGCACAAGGCAATATGCCTCAAATCAGTCACAAATTCAGGATAATGAGAATAACATTAGTATCATTGAGACGGTCAGGAGCATTCATTGAGTTCAATCAAGCTCATTTAATGAGATTATAACATCTTTAAAAAAAAATTGGAGAACTTAAATAGACTAAGATAGAGTACTTTTATAATGTATTTATATAGTGTAGCAAATTTTTTTGTTCAGATCCAAATTAGCCAGCAAATACAGAAATAACTGAAATGGATGGGAAAATGAAATCACTCAAATGAATATATAGCACGTGATCATAACGATGAACAACATTCCACTCCCATATGCAATATTTTCACTTCGAGTGTCATAAAATGGTCCTATAGATTGACTTCATACATCAATTCTGCGGCTCAACAATAAAGTCGCATTCACAGACATACATAAAAAATTGAGTTCCAATTTTATTGAATGCATTAATTATGCCCTAAATTTAATCTAGGAAAAAGGCTCATATATATACTACATATGCAAGCATATAAACTTAGGCGAGGGCAGCATGTGAGGCTTGTTCGATTGAAGATTTGTAGGCGAGGCGAAAGTGTTGGACCGGATGAGCAGTGTTCGTCTGTGATTAGGAATTTAGTAATTAGGGATTTGGATTTACTATTATTGTTATTGTTATTGTTATTGTTATTGTTATTGTTATTGTTATTGTTATTGTTATTGTTATTATTATTATTATTATTATTATTATTATTATTATTATTATTATTATAGGCACATTAGAATTTCTTATCCCTCTCTTTCACTACAAGAAAAATTGATGTCTATGATGTAAAGTTTTGTTGTTGAAGTCGATACGGTGTTGTTGCAAGTCCCGCGTAAAGACAACAATTTTTAACAAATGTTGTCTATTGAGTGTTGTTGAAGCCGGTGTTGTTGTAAGTCAGGCACATAGACAACGATTTTTAATAAAAATAAATACAAAATGCATTTTATGTTTTGTTTCAAAATCCAAAACATCAAAGAATCGCTTTAAAATAAATTACGTAGTGTAATTATGTTAATTTCATTTTAACTCTCAAAATTACATTCATCAACATATATAATCTTAACCTATGCATTATACTACTCGGAGGTTTTCCAACATCACTCTCCCTCCCAAAATGCCCACATAGATTCTACCATATATACATGTTGTTTATTATTGTTCTGAAAAGGTTGAATTCTCAATCCTATCGGCCCCTATGAGCATTTGGGATGATGAAAATTATGGTAACTCAGCTGAACTCCTTTGTTTACCTGTGCACAAGGAGTCCCTCACTTGAGAGGTTGCTTTCACACTGTTACCGGTGAGACTCGATCATTGGTCATTGTTCTCAAATCTCATCTATGTGACCAATTGAGTTGTCCATGTGGGCTATACATGTTCATTATTGTGTATATATGTTGTTAGGTTTTAGCAGATGAGAGCAATTTTTAAGTATATATAGATTCATTTACACGTAGGTGTATGTACCTAGTAAAAGACTTGTCATCTATATATGCAGAGCATGCATTGAATGACAATAAATAATGCATGTTCTGCACTTGGTTCGCAGAATTCATGGTCGGAATATACTCTAGAAAACCCTTCTAATTCTTTTTCTCTTTTAATCGGAAAAAAAAAAAACTTGATGTTATTAATTAATAATGTACATTAAATAAGTTATATATATTTTACACAAAATAGATAAATCACATTAAAAAGATTATAAGTGACAAAATTAATTTAAAATATTAACAAAAATAAATATGTGACTTTTTAATATGAGAATTATACTCTATTTATTTAATGACCGCTTTCGGTGCTAATTAAAAACCCTTGTTTCATGTGAATTTTTGTCTTGTAACGGCAGATGGGACAGAGAAGGAGGGAGGATTACGTAGGAACATGATCCCTAGCTCCTCAATCCACGTACTATGTTATTGCTGCCCGTGACGCCTAGCTTAAATGTAAACGCAAATATTTAATTAAACATCTTATAATAATATATTGCATTATGTTGGATTTTTTAATCTTGAAAGTCATTTAAGTGTACAATCATGGGATATATATATATATATATATATATATATATATATATATATATATATGTGTGTGTGTGTGTGTGTGTGTGGGGGGGGGGGAAGGATCAGGTGTGGGGAGGGGTTCCCTGCAGTTGTACGTGCGAAGGAATGCACCTTAAATATTAAATTGGCGCATTTTAAGTACACAACACACGCACATTAAGCACAAAACTCACGCACTACGCACATTAAGCATAAAAATGGTTCACTTTAAGTTTCACACAAATCACGCACCTTAAGGAGGAAAACAACGCATATTAAGAAGTAAACTCACGCACCTTAAGTTTCAACAACTACTCACATTAAGTACAAACCCGCGCACCTTTTTAAGCACAAAATTCACGCATATTAACTTTCAACAACTACTCACATTAAGTACAGAACCCACACACCTTAAGCACAAAACTCACGCACCTTAAGCGCAAGAATAACGCACCTTAATCACCGCACAACCGCACGGGAACTTAATTATATATATATATATATATATATATATATATATATATATATATATATATATTCATTTAAGTTATGATTCGACAATTACCATTTTTTGGAGAAAAAATATAACATTTTAAAATCAAAATATAAAAATATTATATTTTTCTTCAAAAATAATACACTTTTTTTATAAATAACAAACACTTTAATCATAATTAGTATTACATTTTTTAATATAAGTATTACATTTTCATATTAACACAAGCAGTCTCATAATTAGTATTACATTTGTCAATATAAATATTACAATCAACTATCAACTAATATTTAAGAACTAATTACCAAACTCATTATATGTTCATGAATTTAGGTGGTATTTGATTAAATTGTTACACGCATCTTATTAAAAATTGTAATTTTAATAATATGTTCATCTTATTATATTAGTTGCCGTTTTGGATTTTTGAATATTACAATACCAATAACAATAATAATGAGAATACAACGCCTTTATGTCCCCAAATACGGCCGCCCCTGCAGGAAGTTGTCGTTGACATTTTAGTTTCTTCTGCGTCGAAATTGGTTGGTGACAAATTAGTTCGACCTCAAAATCTTTCTTTTTTTTTTTTTTTTTTTTTCTCTCTTTTTATGTTTTACTAGTAAGTGTCTCGTGCGATGTACAAATTATTATTAATTTAACAAATGAACAAATTATACTTTTGGTCATATAACTATAGGAGGCGTGTTAATTTCGCTCCGTAACTTTTAAAACTAATAATTTAGTCTTTTTTTTTTTTTTTAGGTAAAGAACAATTTAGTTCTTTAACTATGCTTTTTTAGCAAATTTGATTCTTCCGGCCAAATCACCGGTTGAAATTGGCTGGAAAAACTTAAACATTTTTAAATTTTTTATTCATGAGGGCAAAATAGTCTCTTTACGTAAGCTTCTTCTTTTTATTCGCGTTCATGAGCTACGGCTAACAGTTAGTCTCTGCTTCCAAGAAAGAACAGCTCCAAGAATTGAAGCCCCAGGTTCAGAAGCAAGGTATGATTTCAGCTTTTTCTTCATGTCTACTGTGCATTTCTTGATTCATCTTCCCTAGATTGCACGGTATAAAGCTCTATAAGAGATCTAAACTCCCAGAAATATTCTTCTCCTTATCCTAGCCACAACCATCCTCTCAATTCTAGCCACAACCAAAAAATAATTGTAGTATTCATTGTGGTCCTGTGGATGATGATTTATTTATAATGTTGAAGTAAGTGTAGATGTTCATGTAAATATTGATTCTAAATTTTAAATTTATCTCCAATCAATTAATGTTAGAAACATAACATAATTATTGCAATGTTAATTCTCAATTATGGATCAACAATTATTACTCAAATTAATTTTGTGAATTACTCTCGTATCCACTAAAATCTTTTTGCTTATTATTCACTTTGATTTTCTTTTCATCTTTACTTAATTACTTATGATGATTATGATTAGGGAAAATTTTTCCCAAATCATTTTGTTTTAATATTTATAGAGATAGAGTTTTTTCCCTAATCATTTTGCTTTAATATATATAGACATGTTATGTTGACTAATTTAATAATTATGTTGATTTGATTTGTAATTAAAATTACATGAATTTATGAAGTAATGTGAATACAATACATGCTTTCACATTTTGGGAGAAATATTTTTTTCTCTAATCATTTTGCACCGGTCACTGCGCACAAGGAACCCCCCTTACTTTGAGAGGTTGCTCCCACACTGCAATTGGTGAGACTAGATCCCTGGTCATTCTTCCAAAGTTTCACCGCTATGACCATTTGAGCTACCCATGGAGTTATTATATATACTTCATTAATAGAACGACAGGTGTTCGAGATTATTTTTTTTTAAATAAAGTTTAACAAGTAGTTTGATCCGAAAAATAAATAAATAAATAAAAGTATTCGACAAATAGTAAATAATTAGTCTTTTATTTATGCGCATATAATAGAGAATCTTCTAAAAATGGAAGTGTTTGGTAAATAGCTTATAGTTGTTAGCTGATTGGGTTAGAGCTAGTTGATAATATTAGTTGATTGTAGAAAAGTGTTTGGTAAATTAGTTGTTAGTTGATAGTTGATTATATATAAAATGACTTTCTAAAAAAACTTATTGAAAAATCTATTTTGAGTAGCTTTTTTAATTTTAGCATTTTGGAACAATAAACTGTTACAAAAAGCTAATTAATCAAACAATCAATATGAGTGCTCAACCACGTCAAACAGCTAATAGTAGTCAAATAAGTCAGAATTGACTGATAAGCTACCTATATTATCAAATAGGGTCAATATATTTGACGTTGATTAACAAAGTTGAAAGATATAAGGGGTGTTTGGTAAATGGTTGTTAGTGAGTTTAACTAGTTGATAGCATTAGTTGATTGTATAAAAAATGTTTGGTAAATTAACTATTAGCTGTTAGCTTATTACATATAAATTACTTTATCAAAAATCTAATTGAAAAAGCTACTCAAAGTAGCTTTTTTAATTTTAACAATTTGGAACAAAAAATTATTACAAAAAGCTAATTAAACAAACACTTATATTGATTGTCTAACTAAAACAACAGCTAATAGTGATCAAATAAGTCAAATGCTAACTATTTTACCAAACTGGCCATATAGTACTTCATACCCTCAATTCTTAATAATATAAACCATTAGCTGAGCTCACTCAAAAATCAAAATAATTATTTATATGCTAATTTTCTCTGATCCGCCTTTAAACTAAAAAATTAGGGATTATTCAAGGCGAATGGAGTCGTCAAACCCCTACGTTAAGGTCAATGAGGCTACCTCTTGGACATCATTGGCTCTTTGGCTACACATATGATTACATTAATCTAATCAAAAGTAACGATAATATTTTATTTTGTGTCATAATTAATAAAAGAAAGTACCATAATAATATTAAATAAGTTAGCATGCGGTGGTTAAAGAGTCACTACATCCGGCTTGCGATATGAACCACCTCTTAATTTGCACTTTAATTTAAGCACTTTATATCTTTGCTTAACTATTGCTCAATGTACGTGAATGAGTACTAAGTAAGTGTTTGTATAATGTTATAACATGCATGAATCATTGAGAGTCCACAAACGTAAGTACGCATTATTTTAATTGGAAAATGCTTAGTACCCTTATATTTACCACTCACAAACTTATCACTTTCTAATGTGACAAATTTTAATTGGTTTGATTTTTTTTTTTTTATTTCATATCTTAACGAATAATAACTTACCACTGCACATCAGAGAGTGACAAGTTTATGAGTGATAAATATAGTGGTACTAAGCATGGTCTGTTTTAATTAGATGTTGGGATGCAGTCCAAAAAATGTACATTTTTAGTATTCTCCGACGTAATAACTACCTCGTATATAATTTAATTAATCAATAAATATGTCATAATAAAATTTTAAATACTTATGTCATAATAAAATTTTAAATACTCATAAAATTAAATAACTTCACACTCATAGTGTAAGTTAGGGTGGAGTTAGCTAGGGATCTAGAATTACATTACGAAGTGGGAGATTATGAGTTAAGAATGTATTAATATGTCGAATATAATTCGATTGATCTGTCCTAAGAAGTCTAGAGCAGTCGGACCTGATTAATTGTGTTTGTATATTTTCATATAAATTTATTATTATATGTATTATTTTAAATATTTAAAATTTTAACTTCAAAAACTTTGATTAATCGATTAATCGAAAAGATTTCGATTCGATTAATTCGATAATACAATTTAAAAACTTCGGTTAATCAAACGGTTAACCGATTGCGTACCAGTCTGAGCTTGCTTTCATATTTATTAAGGTTTTGACATTTCTTCAGCCATATTCTGCAATTTAGAGGTGGACCATTACGGTTTTCCACAGTTGTTATATTATAGACCGCGGTGCATAATCGATTATGCACCGCGGCCCATATACGGCGTCGTTTCTTTAAGTAAAGAAACGGCCCGCCGTTAGAGTTAACGGAGTCCGTTTGTTTGGTGTATTAAACACCAACTGACACTACAGTATATCCAAACCGACACTGCAGTTATATCAAAATGATACTGTAGTTATAGTGAAATGAAACTGCAGTGTATATAAACTGAAACTGAATAACATTTCACATATTTGAGTGTATATTATACAATGAAGCTGTAATTATATCAAAATGATCATGTAGTTGTGTTTTAATAAAACTATAGTGTATATAAAATAAAATTAAATAACATTTTCACATATTTGAGTCTATAAATATCGAAATGAAACTGTAGTTGTGTTCAACTGAAACTGCAGTGTATACAAAATGACACTGAATAACAGAGTTACTTTTTGTAAAAGGGTGCGAAACGACGGAAATAAACACTGTTAATTTTCATTTAAAAAAAAGACGTGCGGTGCATAATCGATTATGCACCGCGGTGCATAATATAATTTGAATTGGGCTTAACTATCCTCCAGGGGGTAAATTGGCAGCCCAATTCCGTTTGTATTTAGGTCTCTATGAAGCCCATTTTCACTTCAAAACACTACAGCCCACTATAATGACTACTCCGTAAATTGCAATAAATATACGGAGAATGTTGTAAACAATATAAATAAATGTATTACTTAAAAGAACAATATTGTGTTACATTTGGGAACAATACTTTTTATTTTTGACAACCACACAAGAGAAGTAAATCACATTAGAAAAACTCATATAATCGTGTTTAGCCAAGAGAGAGGTGGCAAATTATTGTATGGACCATGGTCCACATAATGTTATGTGGACCATAATAAAAAGTACATTTTTAATATACTAAATGTACATTATACAATATAATATACACTCAGTATAAAAATAATGTACATTCCCTAAATACAATGTATATTATTTTTGTACTGAATATATATTATTTTACAATATACAAAATATGGTCTATACAACTTTGTCCACACAACAATGATTGGAGGGGGTTAGTAGTAGGGAAAGAATACTTTTATTTATAGGAGAGGGAACCAACTTTTTCCTAGTTTTACCTAACAATCTCTTAACTAGTTAGATTACATGGGAACTACACTATGAACATATGGGGGTGTTTGGTTGGATGGAAAACATTTTCCATGGAAAATGTTTTCTTCAAAGTGAAGGAAAATGTTGGTTTATGTTGTTTGGTTGGATGGAAAACATTTTTTATTGGAAAATGGATTCCTCAAAGTTGAGGAAAATGAATTCTTTGAAAAAGGGTGGGATTTTGTTTTCCACAAGGATTGGGAAGAAAAATAGTATGAGTGTACCATTTTACCCTTATGAAAATTTCTTAATTACATAGATACCTATTTATTCATTCATATTTTTAAAGGCATATTGGACTTTATATTCATTATTTTTTATTTTTCTAAACTCAACCAAACAATAGAATTCATATTCCCAGTAATTTCATTTCCACCAACCAAACAATTGAATCAATTTTCCTAAAAAAATTTTCCATGGAATTTCAATTCCATTTCCCTTTAAATATTTTCCAGCGAACCAAACGAGGTGATATAGTTCTATTACAACCTATCACATGGGTTATTCCCTAGCAAACTTGGAAAATGGAACGAGGTGATATAGTTCTATTACAACCTATCACATGGGTTATTCCCTAGCAAACTTGGAAAATGCCCCTACCACCATATCTGCCTTTTTGCTTCATTATGCCCCCATTATCGACCCAACTCGAGGTTGTTTCTTTGTCATATGCTCAGCACCATTTTGACATCTCTAAACTCATTAAACCCTCTTGATTTCACCTACAAACCAGTCCTAATAACTTGAAATATTAAAGCTTATGTGCAATAATTGTTTTCATTTTTTCAAGGTATAAGGGTCAAATAGGCCTTTTTATTATTCATAGTTCAATTAACACATTGGTCTAAAAAAATGTATAACCAAACACATTAATTCATGTATGCACCTGCTTCTAAAATGGGGTAAATGAAGAACAAACTGACAAAAACTGGTGTGTTTCACATCTGTTTTAATTGTAGAAGAAAAAAAAAAGTAGGATCACAACAACAAGAAAGACCTCACTAGCATTGTTTACATGCTTTTTTCCAAACAAATAACAGACAAAAATTAAAACTGTTTTCCACTATTTCTGACAACAGATATGAATAGCTAACACCAAAAGTAGGGCCACAACAACATCACTAAACGCTTCAACTTTTTCCAAATATATGTATCCTTACACTAAATTTAACACTTAAACAAAAATACAACATACGACAACAAACACCATTATAGAAGTCAAAACTTAAATACAAACACAACCGAAGCTAAACTTACATTCTTGCTCGCCTTCACTTTGCTATGAATTCGAAGAGCACTTTGAGCTTTAATTGTCAATGCTATACAACCGTCGAGAGGTATTGGTTTAGAAATTCAGAAATTAATACTGAATCTATTTGACTCATCTGCATTTTTAAAATCCTATTAATTTTGCCATCAAATATTGTGACTTTGGAATCTTAATTTGACAACCAAATGGAGAAAGCTAAGGAAGAATTCATTTGACAATGCATACATGAATTGAATCAATAATAATAATTATTATTATTATTAATCTATCCTTAAAATATAATATAATTATCAAAAGTAGTAATTAAAGCGGGTTAAGTGTCGAACCATTGAGGCGGGTCGGATACTTGAACGTGAAAACCTGAAACTGATCCGCAACCCACTCACAAGTTGAGCAGTCATAGGATAGTACCGTACCATCGCACTAGCGACTAGCCAAGTAATAATTGCTTGCACTCTCCTCTCCAGTCCAGACTTGTTTCGTCTTCGATTCTCTCTCGGATCGTCTGGTTCGTTCCCGCAACTTCTAAACCCCGTCTTCCCCCAATTTTGATCTGTTTAGGGTAGCGAAGCCATAATTCTACGAGTTTTATGGAATCTGTATGTGTTTGTCTGCGTACTGTTGGTAGATATCGCTTTTCGTATGGATTTTTGTGCTGAATTTCTGTTATGTTTTGTGATTTGAGATCAAGGATAAGTGCGCAACTATCATTTTCTCCATCCGAAGCAATTTATGTGGATAGTTTATAGGTTTTTGTTTTTAGATGCTCAATTTGCTTTGGATTGCTTAATTGTTGCCTTCACCAAGAGTGTTGGAGGTTCGTTTGATGAATAAAGGATACTCTGTGTTGAGTTTAGTTGTGTCCTAACTCCTAAGTATAATGTGGTTGTATGGAATTGATGATGCAATATTGAACAGAATAGAAACCGCCCCTTTCGAGAATTTGTGTTAGCACCTAGGACTTTAAATGGCCAATAATATGGGGTTGGATATGTGATGGATGAAATTTTAGGATGGGCCAATTGATGGCAATTTGCAAAATAATTATCCAGCTGAGGTGGTAAACTTTTCTGACCGTATTTGTGAAATGGGTACCTTTTGCTCTTTTTGTAAGTTTAATGAACGCCCATAAACTTTTGAAATGTCTAGTTTATGGGCCACTAATCTAGTGGACTCATACCATCCGTTTCAAATAGGATTTTTCCCGTGGACACGAGCAATCCAACCCGTAGGATTTCCTCTTCCTATTCTTACTTCTGTAGGTTTCCCCATAAATCTGCCAAAACTTTAATCATATCTTACCATTTCTTCAGAATTGTCTTGCTAATAGATTGATGTGAGTGTCCTACTATAGCACGACACGTTGCTTCAATGGCTCTATATGAAAGATGACCAGCTCTACAACTTTTAGTGCTATATCTTCTAAAATCAAGTCGTGTACCGTCTGTTTTGCAACCCTACTACATCTGCCTTTATGATATTTACTATATTTCGTACATTTTGGATATAGCACGTCCCTTTATTATTATTATTATTATTATTATTTTTTTTTTTTTTTTTTTTTTTTTTTTACTAAATGAAATCCATACTTTTACACCTGAGATTTCGTAACCAGTTGATAATTCTGCAGGAGCCTATTCTATTTTCTGGTTAAATACATTACGACATGTTTTAACTTACTTTCCGGATTCAGTTCTAGCTATTTCTGCGCCATTCAATTGACCTGAACAACATATACGGATCCCCTCCATCCCCATTTTCATTACTATTGGAATATCCTTCTCTATTTTACTAAAAATGGAACAAAATATTCTTGTTTTCTTCCTCATTTGAAAAGAAATGTCTTGAGCAATTGGAGAAGCACTTTGATAATCAGATTTGATCTTGACTGATTCAATTAAGGTATTAGTGAATGTTCTATTAAACAACAAAGCTCATCACGGGTTCCATAAGAAATTACTAATTGAATTGCTTGCAATTGGATGGGTTTCAAGCTCATTTTTGTAGATAGTTGTTCCATTTCCTTAAGGTTTCCTCCCATATACTGAGTATTATGTAAACTTTATGTTGTATAGTCCTGTGAATTCAACTTTATCTTGCTTCGTACTGCAGGCTAAAAACATCATTTCCATGTGTTATCAGTAACACACTAGCACCTTACCTACTGTTGCCTTGCAATCCAAAACACGTATCCACTTTCAAATGTCAATCTGTGTTTACTTATGTAATTTATTTTCTTTTCTAGAGAAAGGTCTTTACTAGGGAGCTTATACTTTTATTGCTGAAGAGGAGATGCAAGGTCAGGAGGGGCAGACAACTGATGCTGAGATTGAAATCTCAGCATCTGCTCAAGCATCTGAAGTTGATGATTGGACAAAATTTGGGGATAATGATATTATGCAGCAGCATTCTGTTATTCGGGCTGAGGAAGCTGAGAAGCTTCCGTTTGTAGGTGATAAGGTAAGAGCAACTGCTAATATGGAAGCATAATTTTTTTGTTCCTGACTAATACCACTGTGTATATGGTTAAAGATGTGAATGCAAACTATCTTACCTGCAATTTCCATCCTTATATTCCAATCTTTCCTCTATGCTGTGTGCATTAGAGTGGATTTTAAAAAAATTTCTGTTCCTGTATAAAATGAATATACTACATGACATATCTTTTGTAACTCTTTCTGCATGCACTTCTCTGGTGATTTTGTTAATAATATCATTAGTTGTAATGCATGGCATGTCAATTACAGGAACCTCTGTTATCGTTGGAGGCTGAATATCAATCAGGAAGTCCAATTCTATTGCAGAAGATAAAGGTTTATTTTCTATTTGTGTGTTCTAAGTTTCTTCAATTCTTCACGATGCATTTGCATTGCTAAATGGTATTGAACATTTATACAGGTTCTGAGTGAACAATATAATTCCATCAGAAGAACACGTGGGGATGGAAACTGCTTTTTCCGAAGCTTCATGTTTGCTTACCTTGTATGTTATAAAGTTATTGTTTTGCAATGTAGGGCTTCTATATATGAACCTATTTCTGTTAGCCCTATTAGGCTGCTAAAAGATCATCTGCTGACAAATGAAGGAACATATTTTGGAAGCACAAGACCAAAAAGAAGTTGAGCGTATAAAAGTCAATGTGGAGGAATGCAGAAAAACACTTCAAAGTCTGGGCTATGCAGAATTTACGTTTGAAGATTTTTTTGCGGTACTCATTTCATCCTATTTGATATGTTGAGTCGTTTATAGTTATGACCGCCTGTTGATTTTATAGACCTAACCATGCCTGATGCATTAAACACCCAAAAACATGTAAGTTTAGTTTGTGGATGATCTCTGGATAGATGATTTCCTCCCTTCTATAAACTGCCATGGTAATTTTCATACTTTAGTTTGCATGGTGTCACCCTCCATTAATTCCCACATGGCCATTGTTTAGCTTTTCATTTTCTGCTCAATGTCTTTTCTTATTGTGTAAACTTTATAATTCTGCTATTTCATATTTTGTGCGCAAAATTATAGTTATTCATCGAGCAACTTGATAGTGTTCTTCAAAGCAGCGAAGCTTCCATAAGGTTTGAATGTAACTTTTTCTTCTTCTCATAATTTTGCATTTGTTAACTGTCATGAAATTGCTTTTCTTTGGATTGTTGAGTATTTTGAAGAGTATGCTCTGATTTATATGTTTATTTATTTATTTTTGCTTATTGCAGCCATGATGAACTCCTACAAAGATGCCGTGACCAATCAGTCTCTGACTATAGTAAGCTTCATTTAAACACCCTTGTGTTAGCATTCTATAGTAACGATTTCTACAATATACTTTATTCTGTCCTAAAACTGCTTCTTGTTCAGTTGTAATGTTCTTCAGATTTGTGACCTCTGGTGAGATAAAGAAACGCTCAGAGTTTTTTGAGCCGTTTATACTAGGATTATCAAATGCTTCGGTGGAACAGGTTAGATTTTTATGACTTGTTTACTGTTTGTTATTTTTATTTCCTGAATACATGAATATAGACCAAAGTGCAATTATACAATGTGTAGCATGCTAAAATGTTATTTCTGATTTTTTGACTTAATTGAGCATATTGGTAACACCCATGTTCAATTAACATTTGCTCTTGTAATTTGGAAGTTTCACGTTTTTCATTTCTGCTATAAAATTGTAGGAATCCTTCCTACTTTTACATCTATACTTTCCACTAACGTCTCTCTTGCTCTCTTTTGTTGAGCATAGTTTTGCAAGTCTTCGGTAGAACCAATGGGTGAAGAGAGTGATCATGTGCACATTACAGCCTTGTCAGATGCCTTGGGTGTTCCAATCCGTGTTGTGTATCTTGATCGCAGCTCATGTGAAAACAGTGGGGTTAGTGTAAACCACCATGACTTCGTTCCTGTCAACCATGGCATCCCCAGTGCTGATAATGGTGATTCCAAGACCCAGGCCCCAGCTCCTCCATTTATTACCTTGCTATACCGACCAGGTCATTATGACATTCTGTACCCTAAATGACAGACACATGTTAACTAACATGTGCCCCGGTTGACTGGATTTTCATTGCAATAGATGTTACTTTGTAGTTTGATGATCTGTGAGAACAATTTGTGAGTTTGAAACCTGGACCATGTACATTTCTTGTTATTTGACTGACTGCTTGTGCCAATACCTTACATCAATAACCACTAACCATCCATGTATCACCCCACCCCAACCAGTTGTAAGTGTAGCTGTATCTTACTATCTTCATACACATATTCTGGACAGTATGACTATTATGTTAGGCACTCTATAAGAGACCCATTACAAACTTGTCCTTTGCTGTGTTTTCAAGTTACTACTGTACTACCTATTTGCATCAACTGTTTGTAGGATGTAGGAAAAATCTGCTGTCTGTAAACCAGAGCAGGGTTTGAAGTCCCCAAGGGAAAAAAGGGCAATGGAAATCTAAATAACTAGGGGGGGTTTGAAGGGTAATTGCATTGTGACAACTTCTCAACCAATATGGTTGGCGTGGTGGTTCAGCACCTCGTCCCTTAAGCATGAGGTTGGGGGTTCAATCCCCTACCACTTAGTGTGCTGACCGTAGGGACGGGGGATTAGTCTTCTGGCTATCGGCTAGAGGGATACCTTTGGGCAACCAAAAAAAAAAAATTGTGACAACTTCTCACTTGGGTTGTAACATTGCTTACATTTCATAGCGTGAATCTTAACTTTAAAGTTAGAAGAAGATATGGAATAATCTTGTAGGAAATATTGCATATGGTCCTTATGAAAAGCACTTAGTTTGTCATTATTATAAATTGTTATTAATGTTTTAGAGATGGTGAGTAATTTGTTATTATAACTTAACTGGCTTGAATTATTGTATTGAATAATATATACATATAATTGTAGTTTTGTAAAAGGAACAACTTAAATTTTGTATCATATAACAATAGAATTTTAAAGTTTGATAATTTAATAGTAAACCTTTGTTTGTGACAATTGTATTTAATTATATTGGCCATCTCTAAAACTAATGAACTTCACTAATTTAAGTACTAGTTAATGGCTATAATGTTTGAATTTTATTATTTTTCCGAGTACATGTTTAAGTTTTATTTTATTTATTATATGTAGAATGCTAAAATTTAGTTGAATGAAGTATGATATTTTAATACATTAGCAAGGTCAAGATAGGTTGATTATTTAGATATTTTTCAACTACAAAATTTTTCTTAAAAGTATATTATGCATACACTAAAGTGAACCAATAGTCTAATGTGGAACGTGGTTTATTTTACAATATAGATCCTTTTTTTTTTTTTTAATACTACTGACTCTGTTACAATATAGAACAGAATCTACCAAGATTGAAACTATCGGCGACAAAGTAGGAATGTAATAATACAGGTGGGAATTAACAACACGCAAAATTGAGAACACGGAAGAAAGGTCGTACCACGAAAAGTATATAAAATTAGAAAGAAATGGTACATCATCAAATGTTACGCAACAAAAGAAAAATTGTTTCCACAATGCTCTCTGGCTTCTGTTGGCAGGCGAAAATGCCAGAGGAATTAGGCTATGGGAAAGTCAAAACCAACCTTACCCACCCTCTTACAACCCCTGTACATAATACACATACATCATCATAATAATAATCCGGAGTAATAAGCAATTAGTACTTCTAAATTCTTCAAAACTTTTGAAGCTCAACTGTTTGCTCCTAGGGATCGCCTCAGTATCCGAAACAAATGGGTAGGAATGCTGATTGGTCTCATACAATTCGGGTGTTACGCAAAGAAACAGAAAGTACCACCAAGTAACGACTACTATTGTCTTCTTGCTTTTCTGCTTTCCGCTGACCAACCCTCTGATATACATAAGAAAATCGGATGGGGGGATGTAATCCATGTGCCCTCATTCCTAAAGGCTAAAGGGTTAGCTTAGCGCCAACAAAATCGAAGCAGCCTGTTTAGTTTGACTCATTTAAAGAGACTGAAGATGAATCACCACTGGACTCCCCATTGCCTGGGCTTGTGTGACTTCCTTGGTTGTTTTCTTCACTTGTGCCAATTCTGCCCTTTCCAGGTCTTGACCTGACATTAACACCCATGGGGAAGGGCACCTGCCGAGAAACAGTATATGAGAATGAGAGATTATCCCGTCTTCAAGCATATACAGTGTAAATACACATTTCTTTCACACAAATATCCTAGTAGGTAGTAGCACTACATATAACTATATGCTAAGGGGAAAACATTGGTAATTGATCATGAACACATTGGATAGAAGGCCGAAACCTTCAACTTTAGAAAGCAGGTAGAGCATATAACCATGCTAGGCTGCTAGGGTGAATTTTCAGATTAATACAGTAATTCTAGGCCAAACCCTATTCTCAAACAGATCTTATTTGAAGTAACAAGTAACAACCAATGGGATAGTTCACGTCATCAGTGAAAAAAAAAATAAAATTATCTACTCAATACCTTAATAATTATTCGTTGTCATAACTTACATAAATAGATTAAGATGGTTTAAACATCTTCAACATAGGCCCATGGGTATGCTGGATAAGGGCAAGTAATAATGTGATAGTACTAGGAGATAGCCAAGAAAGAGGGAGACTTAGATTGTCAAAAAGACATTTTAGTACATGATGATGCTACGCTTCAATGAGAGTTCAATGAACAAAACAAACAGAATTCATATAGACTCAATTAGATCACAATTCAATACCCATATTTCAACTTTACGTTCCTTTTGAGCTTCTTATCCTCTAAGTTGAAGAAAAAGTCTAAACACAAAAGCACAAGCTTGTGTGTAAAGATCTATGGTCATACACTCATACCTGATCACCTGCATTGGGACCATCAGTATGGAAAAGTATGGGCCGACATCGTTTATCTTCATTCATCAAGCTAGAATTCTGAAAGTGAGCAATGAGGGCAGCTTTTCCCTGGATGCGAGCATACGCAAGTGATGCAACCTTTTCACTATTGAATTTCTCCCACTTTTTTCCATTAATTGACTGCCAGACCAACAATTTATATCTTGTATAAACAAATGGTACTAGGGAACAGAAAGAAAGAATAAGATCATAGCAATCATTTAGTGAGGGTTGGAGGGAAGCATACTTGATAAAATGGAATAATCAGCGAAGGATCAGTCATATTGATAAATGCATAACCCACATTGCATTTGTTCTGCAACAAATATGAAAACCAATTTGTTGTAATAGAGTGATGGAAATTGTAGCAACTTTAGTAGATACCATATAAAAGAATTTCCTTCAATGGTTAATATTTAATATACTTGCCTTAAAATCAATGGGTAAATAGATAAAATCATAACTTCCTCTGTGGCGTTCATCAATTGCTGCCAAAAGCATCTTTGAAGTGTACCTAGAGTTACCATCAGGCGGAGAAAGAAAGATGTTATAAAGCAAGAGCAGTAAAAAGCACATATATTAATGAATCTCTGGAATTCTTGCCACACACAAGTATGCAAAAGAAGGTTTCATAAAGTAGCATTAATCATGAGATGAGTAATAGATGGTGGATCCAGATTCCCTACCAAGTATTACTGTTTAAAAACAATGTGTAAGGTCAACCAAAGATTGAATGAAATTTTCAGGGAGGTTCTACATCACCCATCCTCTTACAACTGTCAATTTTGATCAGTCAATTCACAGCTAGGGAAATAATAACAGCAACAATAATCGATGCCCAAGTTAGTTATAGATCAGTTTAGAAACTAATATATCTACAAATATATGATCTTTGTGCTTCCCATGAAATTATTAGCCAGTTTGTGGACAATAAATATATATATAAAAAAATAAAAAAATAAAAAAAAATAAAAAAGTATGCAAAATAAGTGCACGGTATTAGGCAGTCGCAACATACTTGTTAGGAATGTTCTTTATCATTAATGTCGTCCGCGTATCTTCCCCTCTCATAATTCGGTCAATGTCAAGTTCAAACTGTTTTTTGTTGTCTGTTTGACTCAAAGTGCCTTCACTTCTCCTGCTTCTTGTCCTTCCAGTTGGAGAATCAAATGCATTCATCATAGGAATCATTTGGCCTCTTGAAGGAAACATCATACACCTCTGATGAGGCGAGTGTAATCCAACATTCTTTGAAGGTATTGGCAAGTCCATACAACTTCCATTTCCCGGGGAGAAAATATTATGAGGAACAAACTCTAAAGGCTGTGGTGAATTACCAGAAATCCGCAAACTGCCAAGAGAACCCGGGTGGAAGACAGAAGCATCAGGAGATTCACCTGTGTAAGCTTGTCTTCTATCCCAAAGAGAATGATTGACAGATGGTGCTGATCCCACATGGTGATTGTTTACTGGTAGAAGTGCACTCAGCATATGAGATGGTGTTCCAGGAACACCATGCAATTGTGGGCGTGCAGCACGAATTCCGTTGACAAATGATGGTGAGTTTGGCCACATCATCCTTTGAGGCTGTCGCTGGGGTGAACTACTCCATGCATATGGATTCCCTGGTGTTGGACACCCACCGTTTCCAGTGGGACCAAAAACTGAGCAAGAGAGCATAATTAGCCATGTTCAACATTGTGGTATTCCTTTTCAAATAAAAGTGGTATAGTCCTTGTATTCTCTAATAATTCTTTTGTCAATAGTATTCTCTTTAATAAAATTTATTGAGGGAAAATAGGCATGGGAATAAGAACTAAGAAGATTCTGGTAAGCTCTTTTTATCGCCCATATCCAAATAGGAACTTGTAAAGGCCAGTTACGCTTTAGCAGTGCAACTATTTACTTAACTAGTATTTCCTTTTTCTCTTCTTTCTGTTGCAATTTAAGAACATTTATATGCATATTCACTGACTTTATGAGTCCACAAACTGTTAAACTTAGATTGAACGCTAATAATCCAACGAATAAATATAGAAAATCATTGAAACTTACCACCTTCATTCAAATCAACTGAATGCCCATTTGAGCCAAGTCTAGAATATTGCCGGCTGTCCATCAAATCTGATGACCTGGCATTTATATTTGTGCCAATGCCTCGTGGAGAATTGGAGGGAGTTAAATTGGTTAAACCATCATGATATTTAGGAAGAGAATGAGGGTGACAATTTGGCGTGCCCCTAAACTCAATGTTCATTTGACTCTGCAAGTGGTTGGTCTCACTAAGATTAGATTGGTTACCCACTGATTCCAGCCTTAACAGACTGGGTAAGCTGTTAGGAAAACTTATTGACATCCCATGGCTTAGGGCTTTGTCCATATATTGAGTACAAGGAGCTCCATTTGGCAACTTCACGGCAATATTTGTCCCATTGCCCATGCTAGATTGGATTCCACCAAGTCGATGAGAACCATGTGAGGAATCATCTTCACCTAGGTCCATCCCTCCAACACTGCTAAACAGGTCCAGATCCTCTTCCCCAGTATAGGATCTGTGCACAAAGTCAAGCCCATCTGTCACCCCAGAAAGCAAGTCATCGTCATCAGGGAGAAGATCCCCAATAGCTTGAGCCTCAAGTTCTTCAAGGGATTCCAAAGGTTCCTCTTCCTCATAGTGTGAGGCAGCAGCTGCACCAGCAGAATTTCCATGTAGAAAATTGTTTGTTGATAGTTGCACTGCATTAAAAGTTCCCAAAGTGTCAATAATGTTTACAACTTTTTTTAAGACAATAGAAAACATTTTATAGATCTACCAAGAATCACTTCCTAAATTGAAAATATGACACAATTTAAAAGGTCAGTCACATCAATCACGAATTCATGATAATAGATTGAAGAACTGGCTAGAGAAAGGAAAACTTACAATTTTTACTAAACAGCTCTGATAATGAGCTGGAAAAAAGACCGTTTTCATGTTGAGTCCCCATCATATTTAGTTTGTCACCTTCCGTCGAATATAATGCAGATTCTGTATTGAAAATAGATCTTGTGCCTAGGTCATTATTAAGAGTTCTTGGCAAAGAGTAGCTGGCAGCTTTTTGCAGTCGAATTGCATGCTTTCCAATTGTACCGTTTACCTTCTGCTCTTCTATTGAAGAAGGAGCACCTCCTCTGAATCTTTCATCCGTTTTCAGACCTGTGAAAGGCATTAAGTTAAATGCAAGGCTTCGGAACCTTAAATGAAGAAACTAAATTAAACCAGCCTTAGTTTTAGACCAGAAAAGTGGGGGAAATCTTGAAGAGGCTTCCCTTCATCCCTCGTGAAGTAAATTTATCTTCTTTTTGGGGATACAATAGAGAAGAGGATTACAACAAGTTAAACAAACCTAGAGCCGGCAACATTTGAATTATAACAGCCCTTGTTTGTGAAGATAATTCTAGATAATACAAATCTAAATATGGATTTGAAAAGTTTGAGATATTTACAAATAATAAGAGAATCATGTATTTGTATTTTAAAAAAATAATTTAAAAAATCAGACACTTGTATGTTCAAAAGATACAAATTTATTGTGAATAAATGCATCTAGACAGGTAGACTTGACTGGTAGTTGTACGAAGTTTCTTGCTGATGTTAGATGATAGTACTTCATGCAATGTTGCCTTATTTCAGAGTCTAATTTTTACAGTCCAGTAAGGTGAACTGTGTGGCTCTATCTCTCATCCTTTTTCCCACAGCTCCAAAGTGAAAAGGAAGAAATAGATTTAACTTCTCTCATTAGGAAACATAAAGTCTACCGAACAAAATTAATGTACAAGGAGGGTATAAAAAATGAATAATCAATTTAAAAAATTTCCAGTCTTATTCTTCTAGTTTTGGGAATAACCAACTTGACACATTTGGCATAGAACTTCAAAAATTGAGGTTAGTACTTGAAGACTGATATGAGATAGCAAACAAATTGCATGCATGGGAGGGTGGACTTAAAGAAACATAAATGCTGGGAACAAAGGAAATTGTAAAAGATAGGTGAATCATGCTCAACATTTACATTTATCTGCTTTGGAAATGATGTTCAATGCAGCGAAAGATAGAACCTGGATTTGGCCTAGAATATTACTACTCACCATGGTAATTGGACAGGCTATCTGACTTCAAAAATGAAACAGGCCTCTGCCAATTATGGAAAACGAATAAATTGGTCATCAGAGATTACAATGAGACAGATAATACCCACTGTTACAAGTAAGTTGTACATGCAAGCAGGAGTTGGGAGTACAGACAATGTGTACAACAAGTTCCGTTGTATTAAGGATGTACAGATATGACAAAAAAAAACAAAAAAAAAAGGAATTTCATTATTGCACAAGAAGCCAATACCTCGTCATTAAAACGCATCTCCTCAGAGAAGAAGGACGTTGGAGATAAACTGTGAGGGTCCACCATCTGGGATGGCATTATGCAAAATGGATTCAGAAGGCAGTACTAAGAAGATGAGAAAACTGCGTCTTTGGATTCCACCAGAGCACGTATAAAGTAATCTGTAGGAAAAGTAAAAAAACATCCCAATTCAGTGGTGTTCTGCAATAAGCCAATAAGAATTAAATACAGTTCATTTTCCCAATAAAGTTCAAAAATTGGGCAACAAAAAGTCCTTGATAGCTAAGAGAAGCAAACTAGTTCTGAACATTTAAAAATATCATGCATTTACTATGGAGTAATACATAAATGTGTGTGTCTTAATTCAACTTCACTGAAATGATAACAAACAAGAGCAAATAAAAGACAGTTTCAGTATTAGCCTGCCAAGTTTGGATTTTAGTTCATTCGAATTAGTATTTGCACAACAGTGTTACAAGTGCAGAACATCAAGCTTAAAATACAGTTATTACATCAAATGAGTTTTCAATCACTAATTGACAAAGAATTGCCCTTTTACTTCTCTTTCACTCTTATTTTTGGAATAAGAGTTAATTCGAGTTAGTATTTTCACCATAACAGTTTTACAGGTGCAGAACATTGAGCTTAAAATACAGTCATATATAGCAAATTAGTATTCAATCACTAACTGACAAAGAAATGCCCTTTTTTTCTTCTCTTCCACACTTATTTTTGGAAGCTTCAAAGCAATCAAAATCCAACTTTTTCACCTCTCATGAAATCAAATGCAACTAACCAACTGAAATAAAAACTATAGATCAAGAAGACAGAAATATAAGCTTCAGCAATCAGCACAAACTTAAACTCATAGGAATGAACCGGCGGTCGTGCATTGCAAGTGTCCAAACACACAAAAACTAGCGAACTTCAAATTCAAACACTAGCGATCAATAGATCAAAGGCCAAACATAGAAATGCTGCAAAATTCAGTAGCATAATTTGCAAAAAAAAAAAAAAAATTAAAGCACCAACCTTTTTAGAATTTGAGTACCATCTCTGAGGACACAAAAACACCAGAGATACCGAGAACAAAAAGAACTAAACCAGAAGAGGATTTTCAAAACAAAAAATAGAGAGAGAAAGAGATACAACAGCAAAGCAGATTTTATAGAAAGGCAACGGAGTGAGGCTTAAGAAATCCAGAGAGAGAAAATTCGAATAAATTACGGCATAAGGCAAGGGAAGGACGGGAGATTGAAGAAGAGATCTAGGTTTCTGTGCCGTGCAAGAACCTCCAAAGCTTCGATGCCTTTCTCTCTCCTCTATTTTTCCTGCATTGCACGTTAACCACAGGTAATCTATGAATATATTACACCATCTGAATTTCCTCCCTATAATCTCTCTCCTTTGCAAGCAATCGCTGTCTCTTTCTCCCTCAGAAACTCCTCATCTATCCGGCCGGCCGCTCTGAATTTTCCGGTGAGCGCCGGACGACGGAGCTTCCGAATCCTCGCCCTCTCTCTCTCTCTCCTACCTCTCTTTCTAGAGAGAGAAAAAACCAAATTCAGACATAAATAAATGAAAAGAAAAAATAGAAAATTCGGAGACTGAGTGGCCTTTGATTGGAATTGAAACTGACCACAAAGTACAAAAATTTAAAACGAAAAAAAATTATATATAAAAATAAAAATAAAAAATAAAAAGAAAGAAGAAAATGAGACCGGAGGACTGAAAGGAAGACCAGACTCCGAGAATTTCCGACGAGCTAATCTAACAATCAGAGAAGAGAGAGGAGAGAGAAATACATACTATATATATATATATATATATATATATATATATATATATATAATTAAAAACAAAAAAAATGGAAAAAGAAAAAAGAAAAACTACACGCAACAAACTAATGAAACTATAAGCATGAGAAACGAGGGATGGCCGGTAGCCGTTAAAGTGATTAACAGACGTTAAGTCCTTATCCATTGTAATCAGGTTAGGACAGGCTTGCCGGTTTGTTACATTAAGCAGCTGTCATCATATTATTCATTAATTAATTATGAAAAATGCTACTTTTACCAACGTCTAATATAAATTAATCTCGGAGTAATAAAGTACCAAATCTGTTTCTGATCGAGCAGCATAGTTGTGGCCCTTTAAATAAGATGTATCAGGTTTAAACTCCAGTGTGGGGTATCGAATCTTTGTACTTCAGTAGGTTGATAAAGTATTTATGATGAACAGATACTACATTGTAATAGAGTCAATTGTATTTTTTTAAAAAAAAAGTACCAAATGTTAATTATATTATATGTCATAAAAAATTATACTCGCTTATATTAAAATCACTATATAATATTTAGTATAGGATAGGATATAGTTCATTTCAATATAAGTCATTTGCATGTTAATAAAAAATGATTAATTATGCAATTTGTAAAGAAATGAGACTAAATAATATACTACTAGTGTAGTTTTCAAATAATGCTCGGATATATTTATAATTAATTTATTATGATTAAATAAATCTATTATAAATAGAAAAAAATTACTTTGATTGTAATATATCTTTCAATTATGTTTTTAATTAGTTTAGATATTGTTGGACTTTTTAAAAATTAATTTGTAAACTATTATTATTCATGCCATATGAAATTTAAAAGATTATATTGTCAATATTAAAATGTCATGCTATTTTATGATATGGTATAAATGTTGAATTTATTTTTAAATAAAATGAAAGTTTAGAATCAAGTTGATATATAAATATCTTACATATACTTAACGAATTTTTTATTTAAAATTTCAACGGGTACTAACTAACTAACTGATTGATCATAAATTCATAACCGATTTAATTAAAACTACTGTTATTAGTCGGTTTTGGTCAGTAAACGTAACGGAATTCTTCACTTGGTTACTTTATGTGTGATGTAATCGTTTGGATAGTTGCACGTCTGCAGCTGTTGTAATCTGAATATCGTTGATCGTTAGGATGTTATTAGCAACCTATTAGAGATTGTTATTAATTCGAATCTCCTCCGGCGTTATGATGTCATTAACAACCTATTAGAGGTTGTTATTAATCCGAATCTCCTTGGCCATTAGGATGTTATTAACAACGTATTAGAGTATATTATTAACAGCCTCTAAATGGTGCTATTACCATATAAATGTAATAGCATATATTCTCTAACATTACTATATATTAGTCATCAAACTTTAACAAGTTTCAATTAAGTATCTCAAATAGTCATTTTGATACACTAAGACTCATTAGCCAGTAATCTTACCGGTTAAATTATTTGTAAAAAAATTCTAATTTCATAATCCATTGTCACCCCGTCATTGTCGTTGTTGTCATGTTAAAAGCTTCATTCATCAATTGAAGAGGCGTGACATCCTTCTTCATATATGAAGAAGGCATCCAATGACTATCACTGCACAGACAACGCACGATCAATGGTAGCCAACACTAAATATATAAACAAAATTCATGACATGTCATCGTAATTTTAACATGTTCAATAATAATAAATAGGGTTTAGATGGACAATTTTTTGTCTTCTAAATTTGAGTATTTAATTACACTTTCACGTTTCGTTCAGTGATCAATTTGAACCTTATTCATTTATTTTTAAATAAAATGTTAAAGTTTATATTCAAGTTGATATATAAATATAGTGACATATAATTAATGAATTGTTTATTCAAAATTTCAATGTGATCTTATAATTGACTAACTGATTGATCATAAATTCATAACTGATATAATCAAAGCTACTGTTATTAGTCAGTTTTGGTAAGTTAATTTAACGGAATTCATCACTTGGTTACTTTATGTGTGATGTAATGGTTTGGATAGTTGCACGTCTACAGCGGTTGTAATTGAATATCCTTGGTCATCAGGATGTTATTAACAACCTATTAGATGTTGTTATTAATCTGAATCTCCTCCGTCGTTATGATGTCATTAACAACCTATTAGAAGTTGTTATTGATCTGAATCTCCTTGGTCGTTAGGATGTTATTAACAACCTATTGCCTATTACCATATAAATGTAATAGCATATATTCTCTGACATTACTATATATTAGCCATCAAACTTTAAAAAGTTTCAATTAAGTATCTCAAATAATCATTTTGATGCATTAATACTCATTAGCCGGTAATCTTACCGGTTAAATTATTTTTTAAAAAAATCTTAATTTCATAATTCATTGCCACCTCGTCATTGTTGGCGCTGTCATGTTCAAAGCTTCATACATCAATTGAAGAGGCGCAACGTCCTTCTTCATATATGAAGAAGGCATCCAATTACTATCACCGCACAGACAACGCACGATCAATGGCAGTCAACACTAAATATGTAAACAAAAATCATGACATGTCATCGTAATTTTACCAATAACATGTTCATTAATAGTAAATAGGGTTTAGATGGATGCTTTTTTTTTTTCTTATAAATTTGAGTATTTAATTAGAACTTTTAAAATTCAATGATATATAGAGATGGCAATGTGCCCATTCCCCGTTGGGGATCCCCGTCCCCGTAGGGGATGGGGATGGGGACGGGGACGGGAAAAAATTTCGGGGATCGGGGACGGGGATGGGGAGTTTTTGAAATTCCCCGGCGGGGACGGGGATACCCCTCCCCGCCCCGCCCCGTCCCCGATTAATTATTATAATTAAAAATAATAATAATAAATTAATTTATATATATATATATATATATATATATAAAGATACATTCTTTGCAATTAGCATTGTAATTAAGGCTTAATTATCAAGTAACATTCAGTGAAAAGATTCTTGGTATTGTTTTCTATCTACAATATTGACACTGTACTGTACTGCTGTGGCAGTACAGTATCAATACTTTAATATATATATATATATATATATATATATATATATATATATATATATATATATATATATATATATATATATATAATGTTAGTTTTTTTAAAATCACAAGTTTAGTTTTTAAAATTAAAAATTATAATAATTTAAAATTTTGACTAAGAATTGATCGGGGATGGGGAATCCCCGTCCCCGCCTAATTCCCCGTGGGGGCGGGGATGGGGACTATTTTCAAATCCCCGCCGGGGATGGGGACGGGGACGGGGACGGGGACGGGGAGTATACTCCCCGCCCCCGCCCCGCCCCGCCCCATTGCCATCCCTAATGATTTAATTATTTGTTTGTCAACGGTCCAAGGGCCTATTTGACTTTTTCCCCTTTATAATTTGAAAAGAAAATACTAAATTAAATCATGCAAAGTTCCTTAAATTAAACAAGAAATCATCTTTAATGTTTGATCGATTACAAAAATAATTGATAATCAACTGAAAATCAAAATGACCCCAAAAAAAAAAAAAAAAAAAAAAAAAAAAAAAAAAAAAACTACATAAATAAAATCGAACTAAAAATCAAAATATTCTAGTGAGTCAATTATCAGTCATCATTTTTTTTAATTGATTCAATTTTAATTTTTTTTTTCACATGCCTAGATTTCAATGCATCTTCTACACACCGAGAGAGAGAGTATAATAGAGGTGTTTATTATTTAGCTAATTTATATTTGTATAATGTTTTATAAATAAGAAGTAAAATATCATATTTTAAAAAAATAATAATAAAGAAAAATTCACAACAACTACTCGATGATATACTAAATTAAATCATGCAAAGTTCCTTAAATTAAACAAGAAATCATCTTTGATGTTTGATCGATTACAAAAATAATTGATAATCAACTGAAAATCAAAATGACCCAAAAAAAAAAAAAAAAAAACATAAATAAAATCGAACTAAAAATCGAAATATTCTAGTGAGTCAATTATCAGTCATCATTTTTTTTAATTGGTTCAATTTTAATTTTTTTTTTCACATGCCTAGATTTCAATGCATCTTCTACACACCGAGAGAGAGAGTATAATAGAGGTGTTTATTATTTAGCTAATTTATATTTGTCTAATGTTTTATAAATAAGAAGTAAAATATCATATTTTTTAAAAAATAACAATAATAAAGAAAAATTCACAACAACTACTCGAGGGTATACACTAATAACTAACATTGTACATTTTTGAAATGAGTTAATTCCAACAATGGTCCTCCGACTATATTGAGTTTCCGAAATTAGTCCCCGACTTTTAATTTGGACACTTTACGTCCCTTGACTTTTAAATTCTTTTCAATTGAGGTCCTTCCGTCAGATTACGGTAAAGTGGACTTTAAATGAAATGGTAAAGTAGTCATTTCATCTTTCTAATGTATAATTCTTCGTGCTTCTTCATTGTATACGCAACTTCAGACATCAGATTCACTTAATTGCTTAATCTCTAATGGAATTTTGTTCTTCGAGTGAATTTAGAGTCCAAACAATTAAGTGAATATGATGTCCAAAGTTGCATATACAAGGAAGAAATACGAAAAATTATACATTAGGCAGATGAAATGATTATTTTACCCCAATCTGACGAAAGGATCTCATTGAAAAAAAATTAAAAGTCAAAAAACGTAAAATGTCGAAATTAAAAATAAAAAACTAATTTTAAAAAATTAATATAGTCGGAGGACCATTACTAGAATTAACTATTTTCGAAATACACACAAGATGTAACTGAAATATTTAAGAAATCTCTGGTGTACATTAACCCAACAACAAAAGGTGTTTGGATTGGCAAGTATATACCTGAGCCAGAGTTGATCCAACAGTGTTTATATATCTGAAATTAGAAAATGACAACCACTAGTAACTGCACACGTACCTACTGCATCTCAATCCAAAATCTGTTTCCTTCCTTCCTCCACAGCTTTGAACGTCCAAAATGGTCCATCAAAAAAATAGGTGTCAGTCAGTAGTACACCCAGTCCTGCTGCTTCTACTTGTACTTGCCCCTTCCTTTTTTAAAAAAATTACAGTAATATTCTACTCCGTATAAGATATGATAAGATAATGCCCCAATATAATGCATCATTATTGCACTTATGACCTATAATCCATTTTCCTTCGTAATATCTCTACTTACCTTTTGTGAGTTGTTATACCATCCATGGATCAGGGTCCACATTGCAAGGTGGACCATAATCTTAAACAACGTATAAATTGTGTATTACTATTTTTAGTATTAAAATTGTGAAATTCTAAAATATAAATCGTGTACATAATAACTGTATAAGGGAATTTGTGAATACAATACATGGTCACTAAATCTTAATATGTTAATATTGTGTGACTGCACTATTTGAAAGAAACTTGTGAATACAAAACAAAGTAATCAATTACATATATGTTAACATTGTGTGTTCGTAATATACCAATTGTAGAATTTTTAAAGATAAATTATGAATATTTAGTATGTAAATTGTGAGTAGTTGGACCCGAATCCACAGAACAATTTTTGACCTTTTGTAAGTTGGGGTTTAGTTTGTAATTTAATGGGTTTTGATCTTTTCGTTATGTTCTAAAGAAATGTTGTAATAATTTATTATAATAAAATATGTTTTTTTTTTTTTTTTTTTTTTTTTGTGGGGAGAAGTAAACTGCAATAAGAAAATCATGTGCAACCGACTCGATCGAAAATATATTAAAAAGAATCGAACTCATAACCTTCAAGTATGAGAATCATGCCATATCCATATAACAACCCCTTTGGGTATCAAATATGTTCTTTGTTATTCATTAAGGAGTATTATAATAATTTTAGAGTAGATTGAATTCCTTAGTAATTTGAGGTGTAGGTTTCATCACTTAGTTTTTTTTCTTTTTTTTTTTTCTTTTTTTCTTTCAAAAATGGCATCTTTAGTCGTTTAGGGACATAATTTGTCAATTACTCTCAATTTTTTTGAAAATTCTTATTCTACAAAGTTAATTTTGTCATTTACTTATTAACAATTTTTCTTTATATTCCTTACTCGATTCATGCAATTTTCAACTCAAGGAATCACGAATCTTGGATAAGTTTGATACTATTAATTACTAGATCACAATGGACAAATTTGAGAACTCATTTAGGGTGAGTTTGGAAACTCGAAAAATAATTTATGGATATCATTTTTTGGGTTTCAAGTGTTTGGCTAGAGGGTGAAAATGGAAGTCAATGGAAAATAGGGAGGATTTTCCAGAAAATGACTTCACATTTATTTGGGGAAAGTCATTTTCCGTTTGCAGCAGTGGGCAACCAATCACCTTCCGCCACACCACCATCATTGTATATTTTAAATATTTAAAATTAAAAATAATTATACTCATTTTCCAAAAAATGAACCAAACACACCAATACAGTTTTCTGAAATGCAACCAAACACGGGAAATGAAAATGTTTTCTGAAAAATGAGTCATTTTCCAAAAGTTATTTTCCTACTTTCCAAATTGAAAATAACATGACTTGAGTAATGGATGTATTGGAGAAAGATTGATGCACATAATTAACTTCACAAATTCAATCTATTTGTTAAAATATATATATATATATATATATATATATATATATATATATATATATATCTTTGTGAAGACTAAAAACACAATTTGAAAGAAAGAAAAAAAAAAAAAAAAAACAAACAGAGGGATCAAAGTTAAAAATACTACAAGTTATGTGGTGGAAGATGTAAGAATGAGATTGATATTTAAATGACAAAATTAACTCTACGAAATAATATTTTCAAGACTTTTGATAAAGAACTAACATATCTATTTATGAGGGACTAATAAAAGTTATTATTATTATTATTATTATTATTATTATTATTATTATTATTATTATTATTATTATTATTATTATTATTATTATTAT
>NW_017617116.1:8512500-8722500 GCF_001879475.1 Ipomoea nil
TTATTATTATTATTATTATATTATTATTATTATTATTATTATTATTATTATTATTATTATTATTGTTGTTGTTGTTATTTTAATTTTAGTTTATACTTGAACAATAATATTTTTATTATACTTGAACAATAATATTATCAATCTATATTATATTATGGAATATAATACCATATATAATATTACCAATTAATAGATTTTATTTAATTTCCATTTGACATTTACTTACCAAATAAGTTTTGAATCTCTATATTCATAATTACATTGCATAACTATATATATTCACAATTCATAATTATGCTCACAACACTATGTTCATAATTATAGAACTATGTTCATAATTGTTGAACTATATATTCATAATTATGAACAATTTTGGAATCGTGTCCACCTTGCAAGGTGGACACAATTCCACAACATAATTTATCAGGTCAATAGTACAAAAAAAAAAAAATCTTTGGACTTCTCAATACTTGCCCACATTGATGGGCAAGCAATTATGTTTGTAAAATGAGCATTGCTCCTCTTATATATAGGGGCTCAAGAGCTCCTTTTCTAAACATTTTCAATGTGGGATCAAATGATCCAACATCATTTACAAAGGGGATTCCATGGCACCCTTTTGTGTTCTTCTTATTTATTTTAGTTTTAATTTTATTTTGTATATCGTTTTGTTTGGATTAATATTATTATTATTATTATTATTATTATTATTATTATTATTATTATTATTATTATTATTATTATTATTATTATATTATATTATATTATTATTTATTTGATTGTTGATAAATTCGCCAAAATTTTAACTAATTCGTCATTTTAATATTTTAACTTTAATCAAAACCCCCCAAAAAATTATATAGTAACTCAGTAATTTGTTCCAAATGACTAAAAACTAATACAACACATACATTTTGTGTTAATCTTTCACAACCCCCATTAATAATAAATAAATAAATTTGTTTCAAATTGCTAAAAACTAATACAACACATACATTTTGTGTTAATCTTTCACAACCTCCATTAATAATAAATAAATAAATAAAAACAAAAATAAGAAGACAAAGTTGAAGCTTCTTAAATAAGAACCTTTTGACATCTCAATACTTGCCCACATTGATGGGCAAGAAATTATGTTTGTAAGAGGATCATTGCTCCTCTTATATAGAGGAGCTCTCTATTTTCAAACATTTTCAATGTGGGTTAAAAATGATCTCAAAATCATTTACAAAGGGAGCCTGTGACTCCCCTTTGTCTTTTTTTTTTTTTTTTTTTAATTTTTTATTTTGTTTTTTGTTTTTTTGTTTTTTTTTTTGTTTTTTTTTTTTTGTTTTTTATTTTTTGTTTTTTGTTTTTAATTTTAATTTTATTTTGTATATAATTTTGTTTGGATTATTAATATTGTTGTTGTTGTTGTTGTTGTTATTGTAATTTGATTATTTGGCAAATTCGGCAAAAATTTAAGAAATTCGTTTGTTTAACATTTTATATTTTATCAAAATACCAAAAATATTATTTAATAACTTAACAATTTGCTCGAAACTGCTAAAAACTAAAACAACTTATATACATTTTTCGTTAATCTTTCCCAAAGCCCCTAATAAATTAAAAAAAAATTAAAAAATAATTAAGAATCCATTAAGATAAGTTTTTTTTTTTTTTATTTTTATTTTTATAAATAAGAGCCATTTGACACGTTGGATTTTAATAGGTTGTGGAACCGTGTCCACCTTGCAAGGTGGACACAGTTCTATGTTCATAAATACTGCACTATAAGTTCATTATTATAAAGTTATATATTCATAATCTTTGAACTTCATATTCATAATTATTGAACTCTATATTCATAATTACAGAACTCTATGTTCATAGTTATTGAATTATATGTTCATAATTATAAACATATATATTCATAATTTTTAAACTTCATATTCACAATTATTGAATCTCTATATTCATAATTAGATAACTATGTGTTCATAATTATTTTCACAACACTATGTTCATAATTATAGAACTATATATGTTCATAATTTTTGAACTATATATTGAATTATATTGAATTATATTCATAATTTTGAACTATTTTTGAACCATGTCTACCTTGCAAGGTGGACACAGTTTCACAGCATAATTTGTCGGGTCAATAGTAGTACTATAAAAAGCCTTTGGACTTCTCAATACTTGTCCACATTGATGGGCAAGCAATTGTGTAGTTGTAAGAGGAGCATTGCTCCTCTTATATAGAGGAGATCAAGAGCTCATCTTTCCAAACATTTTCAATGTGGGATCAAAATGATCTCATATCATTTACTAAGGGGAGCCACCTTTGTCTTCTTCTTATTTTTTTTTTTTAATTTTAATTTTATTTTGTATATAGTTTTGTTTGGATTATTATTATTATTATTATTGTTGTTGTTGTTATTGTTATTGTTATTATTTTAATTTTATTTTATACTTGAACAATAATATTTTTATTATACTTGAACAATAATATTATCAATTATATTATATTATAGAATATAATACCATATATAATATTACCAATTAATAGATTTTATTTAATTTCCATTTGACAATTACTTACCAAATAAGTTTTACTACAAAAATTTTGGGGGGAAAATTTGTTAGGAGGATTTTACTTTTATATATATATATATATATATATATATATATATATATATATATATATATATATATATATATATATAGATATATAGATTAGATGAATGTTAATAATAAGTAAGTTAGATTAGTTGACAAAGAATGTGTTTGGTTATAATAATGAAGGTCATGGGTTCAAACCTTAATATTAATATATTTTTACAATTTTTTTGGCTTCAATACAATCACTATTTTTAATAGTTTGATGTGTAATTTATAATGTCTTTTTTATTCAAATTAATTATGTTTAATATTTTGTTATGAATATATATATATTTTTTTTGTGAAAAAATGAACTCAGTTCATTAAATCATCTTCCAAAATCGGAACCAAGAAAGCCAGTGGCTCATCTAACCACTCAGCCGGACCTGTCATAGAAACGGCTTCCCGTGCAACAGCATGGGCCGCGCGATGAGTTTCGATGAGTTTTATTTTTTGCTCATATCCAACCATATTTATACCTATATTTCTTAGATTTTTTTTTTTTTCAAATTATGTCTTTTGTTTTAACATTTGGCCTGAAAAAAAAAAAAAAAAATGAATCCGTCCCGGCTTCTTCGTCCCCCTCAACGGAATTTCTGGCTCCGTCCCTGCTCAGTACTATGCATAATATGATTGATACGTACACCTTCTGATGTGGTTAAAGTTTATGTTGACGCAGCAGTTTATCCAAATTCTGATCAAGTGTTTTTTGGGTTGTGTGGCTAAGGATAGCAGTGATAATTTTGGCAGCCAGTAATGGCTCGGTTCAGTGTTTAAATGATGTTCATCTAATGGAAGTCGTGGCGGTGAAAGAAGCTCTCTCGTGGGTCAATGAAAGAGGTTATGTAAAGGTTAGTTTCAGACAGTATGCCAGCTACTTAATGGTTTTGTGATTTATCTTTCTTATTCCAGCTGTGTGATTATTGAGTCAAGGATGACGACACTTTGAAACAGTGTCTTTAAGTGTGTTCCCAAATCAGTGAATCAGTGCCCTCATGCTTTGGCTAGGACTGCTCGTTCCGAGATCAGTGAATCAATGTGCTCATGCTTTGGCAGACGGCTGGTTCGCAAACTAGTCCTTTTTGTTAGATTTTGAATATTTCTTATTGTATTGATGATTTGATTTAATAAAATATTGTATTTGGTATTAAAAAAATATTTTTATATAATGCGTGGGAGCGTAATAAGGTGCAGAAAACACGGATCTGAAATAAAAATATTAATTGGAATTGAAGGTAGGAAAAACGAAATGGAAAGAACAGCTCACCAAACTATGGTAGGGGTATTACACAGTACAAAGGAACAATTAATGCAATGCCTCGCCTTCGTACTCAGCATTTAGGTATGGTTGAAGTGTCTGTGTTTTGAGTTTTGAGTTTTGACTGGTGTCGCCTTCAGCCCCGCTGTCATCACGTTCCATATATATATATATATATATATATATATATATAGTATGATACACTCTCTCGAAGTAGATATAGTATGTTGAGAAAGAAAATTGCTATACTACATTTAGGGGGTGTTTGGTTAAATGGAAAACATTTTCAATGGAAAAGATTTTCTTAATAGTGTAGAAAAATGTTGTTTTATGTTGTTTGTTGGGATGGAAAATATTTTCTATTGGAACTTGACTTTCCTAAAG
This sequence comes from Ipomoea nil, assembly GCF_001879475.1. Lineage (NCBI taxonomy): Eukaryota > Viridiplantae > Streptophyta > Magnoliopsida > Solanales > Convolvulaceae > Ipomoea > Ipomoea nil. The sequence continues at coordinate 8,516,789 of NW_017617116.1, forward strand.
TGAAGAAAAATAAAATCCTAGCAAATGATTGATATTTTGTTTTCTAAAGGATTTGGGAAGAAAGTATAACACAATTTGACTATTTTACTCTTATCAAAGTTTATTAATTACACATATATATTATTGTTAAGGGCATATTAGTCTTTATATTCATAATTCCTTACAATTCCAAACCCAACCAAACAATGAAATTTATATTCCCAGTAATTTATTTTTTACCAACCAAATAATGGAATCTATTTTCCTGGTAATTTGTTTTCCATGGAATTTGAATTTCATTTCCCTTCAAATATTTTCCAGTGAACCAAACGGGCTGTTATTCTCAATTTGTACTCTTATTAAATGTTTAATTTTTATTGAATAAAATAAAAAGAATAAACAAAAATCATGACCCATTCCTTTTTATTAGACAATCATAACGGATATATGAAGTAGAAAAATGGAATTGAAAATAAGAGTCTATGTAGTATTATTCTTTGAGAAATCTCGGCGACATTGCATGCCATGAGTAGCGTAGGAATGGTAGGGTGTGTAATTTGTAGGTGTCCTGGCTTGGGTTGAGTTTAAAGTTGATATGTTGTTAACGGTCCATATGGAGCGTGTTTGTCTAATATAATTGGCCTAGCTTGAAACATATATAAGAACAATATGACAGAATCATGCCTATACTAGTCTAGATCACAATAAAATGATGGCAAATTTTATAGTAGAAAATGGTCCATAGTAATGCGATTCATAAAGTAAGTATCATTCTAATTATACTTTAATTTTATTTAATAATATTGTTAGGTTCTTCAGTTTCATTTTTTACACTCATTAGTTTCATTATAACAATACCAAAATATTATTTTAATTAAATTACAGTTTCATTTGACAATATATATTAGTGTCTGTGCTCTATTTTTGTAGATTTATTTTTCACACACACTAATTTAATTATAATAATGCTAAAGTATTGTTTTAATTACACTTCACGTTCATTTAACAATATATGTTATTGTATGGTTCTGGATTTTGGTTTCATTTTTCACACACACTAGTTTCATTTTAACAACATTAAAGTATCATTTTAATTATACTACAGTTTCATTTGACAATATACGCTGTTGAATAAACTCTGTTTTTTTAGTTTCATTTTTTTACATGCACTAATTTTATTTTAGCAATACTAAAATATTATTTTAATTCAACTATAATTTTATTTGACAATTATGATGATCCATATAACACTATAGACCATGGTCCACTGTATACAACTGGAAAATGATACCTTCACTGCATCATCACATACATCAATTGAGCCGTTCGAGATCGAATTTGTATCTTCATTATTTCTGTTGCACTGCAAATGACGTTACAGTACAGTGGTCCATAGTTTAAGCTATAGCACATCTATTGATGCATATGATCGATTCCAATTCCAGTATATATACATATATATAGATTACGTACAAAAATGGCATTCACAATTTTCAAGATGAGATAAAAGGAAAGTCCAGCCCATATATAGTCCATACTCTACAACCGACATGTTAGTCTGAGTTAAACTTTAATAAGAATTGAAAGACATTGTTAATTATTAGATTAGTGGACACTTTCTTAATTAAGATTATACTTATTTATTTGTTTGTATTACAATCTTGCTAAATTATGAAGCTTACAAGTTAAGTGGCAAAAAATTAAAAAAGAAATTGCCATGTGAATTTACAAGTCTTATTTCTTTCAGGATGTGGTTAGCTAGCCTGAGTGGATTTGAATTGAAGAAGTTAATTATTCACAACTCACAAGTTGGGATTGGAATGATGGATGTCTACAGTTTTGAATGTATACACTTGGAACATTATGCATGCCCTACTCTTCATGTGCCTAGCTAATAGCTATGCATGCCCTGCTTCCCATCCCCTCATCACACACATATATATATAAAACAGGCAATTAATTAAGCATATTAATATATATGGTGCATGCTTTTATATCACATTTATCCAAATTTTAACTAAAATGTTTATTATTGAATTAAAATAAACAGTATATTTGCACTAACCTAACTTAATAAGTTAACTTTCAACCGATGTAGTGATGATCAAGAAGTATATATATATATATATATATATATATATATATATATATATATATATATATATATATATATATATATATATATATATATATATATATATATATATATTAAAGAATATCTTTTATACAATAAATTACATATTTATTATTTTGTTAGTTGTTGTTGAAATTAATAACAACAAGAAACAATAATAATGACAGAAAAGTAAAGAAGTCAAGATTTACATGGTTCGGCAATGTGTCTACAATCATGGGAGTGAAACTATTCTTATATTCATAGTAATGGTGATAGTGGTGATGACTACAACACCTAAGGATATAACCAATATATTTATAGGCATCTAATCCGTATACAATGAGTCTAACCCAAATCACTTCACTCCCATTCTTGGTATAAGACAAACTCATATTCCTAATCCCTATATGAGACAAACTCAACAGCTCTCTATGGAGTTGATCGACACTCTTTATGTACATTCCCTGAGACAATTCTACCGTGACTGCCACATCTACGGCACGATCGACTTCATCTTCGGGAACGCGGCGGCGGTGCTGCAAAACCTTTCGAAGAAACTCATATGCATTGCTGCCCGTCAATAAATTATCAGATTGAGCATTTTTTAAAGTTGTAGCATACGAAAATCCAGTACCAACGGGCGCCTATATATATATATATATATATATATATATATATATATATATATGTGTGTGTGTGTGTGTGTGTGTGTGTGTGTGTGTGTGTGTGTGCGCGCGCGCGCGCGGGGGGGGGGGGGGGGGTCAAGGGGTTGCTTACTTGATTTTTTTAGATGGACAAATCAAATTAATTCTTATTTTTATTTTGGGTAACAGTTTTCACTTGAATGCGCCTATATATGTGTGTGGCGTGTGGGCGCGGGGTTGCTTACTTGCTATATTTAGTTATTTACTTTAGGTACTAGAGTACGTAAATCAACTATTTAATCAATTCGATTGGAATTGTCCACGTGAATTATTGAATCTGCTCATATACATACATGTAAGAATCTTACCAAAATGTACCAATACAAGCTTCAGAATGAAACAAATATAGTGACACAAAGCATAGTATTTCAGAGGGCCATGAAATGATGGTGACAGATAGAAATCAGCTTTGACATCTACACATACATCCCCGACCTTTACAGTTGCATTAGCAAATAGCAACCCTCATAATTCATATCAACTTATCCCCCAATGTGATTAATGTTTGGTTTATGCTGATGATAAGCAGGAGCGCCATCTTGATGATGTGAACAAGCAACTGAAGACCAAGGTTTCACTGGAACTATCATCGGTGCTCATAACATTGAACTCCACCCTTATTCTGCCATTACTGCCTTCTAGCTAGCTTCACCATTGAAATGTCAGGCTAGCTAACACAGAATTTCCTCTGCATTTTGCAGCTTGAAGCTGCAGAAGGACAAGGGCTTGGGGCGCTTCTCTGTCCATGGAATAGCTCAAACGCATCGGCGGCGACGACGAGTGTAGCATATGAGGTAGTGGAAGGAGTGGGGATGGCATTGGTGGCAAATCTTGCATATGAGGTGGCGGAGGAGACAATATCGTATGTGGCGGAGGCGGCGAATGTTGCATATGCGGGGGTGGAGGAGACGAGACCAGATGATGTAGAGGGAGTGGGGATCAATTCTGCCAGTGCCACTATAGTCGTGGGACTAAAAGTGCAAAAAACTCTGAAATTTGGCTATCAGCTGCTAGCGAGTAAGTATGTAAACCCTAAACCCAACGGCCAGGCCATTATTGCATTGCATGTCAACTAACTAACGCGTTTAATTTCGATCTTCTGATCTTCATGCCCGTGGACCCCGCCTCCTTCTTCACTTGATGATGATATGATATTAATGGAAGATCAGACGGGTGAAACAACAACAATGATACGCCACGCCCACCCTATTCAATTCAAATCTTAAGTGGTGAACATAAAGATCCAAGTGCCATATACATGCCGTTTGGTTTTAAGAAGGGAATTCTAAGGTAAACGGGTGTAATTTTATGGAAAAACTAAAAATAAGGTGCGTGGAAAACACCCTAATATGGGATATGTTGAGATTAACAAGAACAAGAAACAATAATAATGGCAAAAAGGGTAAAGATGACAAGATTTACGTTGTTTGACAAAGTGCCTACATCCACGGGAGTGAAACAATACTCTTATTCATTGTGATGGTGATAGTGGTGACACCACCCTTTAGGGATACAACCAATATATTTATAGGCATCCAATCCCTTGTATAGGTCTACCCGTTTCACTCCTACTCCTAGTATGAGACAAACACTTATTCATAATCCATATATGAGACAAACTCAACAATCTCCACCTTGGCGAATATGTTCTTTAGGAGAAAAGATAACTCAACAAATCTCCACCTTGACGAATATGCTCTTTAGGAGAAAAGACTTATCTCACCATCTCCACCTTCACATATATGCCCTTTAGGAGAAGACTATCTCCACCTTCGCAAATATGTCCTTTAGGAGAAAAAGATAACTCAACAAATCTCCACCTTAGCAAATATGTCCCTTAGGAGAAAAGACTTATCTCACCATCTCCACCTTCACAATTATGCCCCTTAGGAGAAAAAAACTTATCTCACATATACACATGGGTAGGAACAACCATGCTCATCCCAACTAGCCAGCCACATGCATACGCAGCATCAAACGTTACCCAGTGCATGTACACGAACCGCTTTGTTCCAAGCCATTCGCCCCTCAGCCGTCGTCCTGTTATACCGCCGCGACTCATGCTTACTGTCCCGTTTAGCTGACCTCCTGCATCCGGCTCATACCAAGTCCATGTCCCCTCCTGGTATCCACGCTGCCCCTAACACAACAGCGCCCCTGCAAAGTCACACTAAACTCGTGTGCCTTGCCCAATGCTCCACTAACCACCAATTACCACTGGTCAGCAACACGCACCACGCAGCATCAAACGTTTCCCCGTGCATGTTCACGAACTGCTTCGTCCCAAGCAATCCGTAACACCAAGCCATATTAGCCCAGCTCATACCAGCCGTGACTCATGACAAGCCCGACTCATACCAGGTCCATATCCCCTCCTGGTATCCATGCTGTCCCTAACACAACAGCGCCCCTCACCACCTTCTCATCTAGCATCTAGAAACGCCCAACAAGTCCAAATAATGTTCGAACTTGTTACTAGTTACCGCTAGAACATCACCTTCACTATAATAAGAGTCATCAGCTTGAACCATGTTCATAGCTTCCTGCTTCTTCAAGTCCTTCCAATCAGCCTCTTTCAGATTTGCTGAATTTTCTGCCCTCAAGGTTTTCAGAAGGCCCTGATATGCCAACAAATCCTTTACCCTAGACCGCCATAACCCAAAATTCCCTATACAATCAAATTTTGATACCTCGAATTTTATACTTGAACGGACCATCTCAACAGTGCTCTGATACCAATTTGTTGAGATTAACAAGAACAAGAAACAATAATAATGGCAAAAAAGGGTAAAGATGACAAGATTTACGTGGTTCGGCAAAGTGCCTACATCCACGGGAGTGAAACAATACTCTTATTCATAGTGATGGTGATAGTGGTGACACCACCCTTTAGGGATACAACCAATATATTTATAGGCATCCAATCCCTTGTATAGGTCTACCCGTTTCACTCCTACTCCTAGTATGAGACAAACACTTATTCCTAATCCATATATGAGACAAACTCAACAGGATACCAATTAAATAGGTATCAACCTAATTTGAAAATATTAATAGTTAAGGATCAAATGTGATACAAATTACCAAACACTTTGTGTTCAAATAATATATAATGACCTCTCCCATGTGGGAGAGAGGTCATGAGTAGCATTCAAAAATATATATATATACAAATTACATAATCATGCATTATCTAATTAATTTAAAAATATTAATAATCAAAGATTAAATTTGATATATGCACAATAGTCAATGGACTAAAAGTCAAATTCATTTTAATTCTTTAATTTCAATCAAACTATAAAATCTTTCTCTTCTTAAAATCAAAATTTTTTATTTTTTAAAATTAAGTGGAATGGTAATTTCTCTGTATCAAACACCCAAATATGGGATAGGAGTCAAACGGAGGAATTGAAACCATGATGGATAAGTTTCTTTAAAAAGCTGGGACCCCAACCATAACCTTAGTCACATGCAATTGCAACATATTTAAATATTATCTACCCCTGCCTGCATAATACAATGTAGCCCCTACATATACCTACTTGGTATGCACAATACTATCTATATATATAGAGAACAATACTATATTTCTAGAGCACAACCTTTTATCAATCTTTAATTTTAATGAAATGCCATGCGTTCAAAATTCATTAGATATGTGTATGCAACGTACACATGAATTGTGTTCCTAAAAGAAGCTAAGTTAGATCATATGGAGCTCTAGTACAATATGCACATATTCGTTATTGTTTGATTTAAGTCATCATGTATATCTGATTAAATTTTAATAATTAAAATTTTATTATTACATACGTAAATCAAATAAAAATATTATATTTCGACCCGTATTTAGTAAGTTGAATTCAAAGGACATTTTCTCTATAGTGTGACTTTTACCGTCTCTAGCAATTATACATGAAACCTATATGATATTATTAATTAAGTTGTACCTGCAAAGCACAGCAAGGCAAATTTTATATCTAGGTTAGTAGTAGGTTAGGTTGAAATTGAACATATTTGGCCAAAACAATTATATTTGTAGGGGACGTTTGGGCCTTGATGTTACAATGTGTACAAGACCATGTTATTGCTGTTAACATCATTATGTGTCCAATGGTATCATTTTGTCATTTTTTTTTCTTTTAAAAAAATTTAAGAGATAAGAAAAAAGAAGAAGTAAGCTAAGAATTGAATTGCAAGCTATCCCGTAAGTAAAAAATAAAAAATAAAAATAGTGAATGTGCAGTGGCGGAGCCAGGATTTATGTTGAGTGGGGGCGAAAAAGCAAAAGTGAATTAAAAAAAATGATCAAATACAATGTTCGATCAAATACGAATAAAATTATTAAACAACTATATCCTAACTAACATTAACTAATTATTCTAAAAAAAAGAAAATGGCAACTAAATTGGTAGATGGAGAAAGGAAGTCGGCTAGAAAATGGCAACTAAATTGGTAGATGATTATTCTAAATAAAAGAAAATGGCAACTAAATTGGTAAGAGATGGAGAAAGGAAGTCGGCTATAGAAATAAAGGCCTTACCATCTAAACTAACCTACACTTTGTTAAAATCTTGGTATGTTTAATATATATCCAATTTATATGGGATAGGGTAGTGGGGGCAACTGCCCCCATTGTGGCTCCGCCACTGTGAATGTAATTGTAGATATGAGTTCATTACAAAAGATAAAAATTTCACACAGTATAATATTGATAAACTAGATAAAAGAAGTTGATGATAAAGAAAGTAAGAATTGAATTTATCATAGAAAATAAAATATAATGTTGCATGAAATGCAAATAATATAATGGGAGTGGGGACAATGAAACCAAAAAGATGTGGTTTTTTCCACACGTTGGACCCCAACCTCCACCATAGTCACATGTTACTGAAACTGATTGTTGGGATCATAGAAATGGCATCCTCCCCCACATGCATATATGATTCCTATGCCATTCCTTACAGAGATATTTGCAATTTGTATTACCCTGTAACAACGTGATGCTGTCATTGTAAACTAGGAAAGATGCTATGATTATTACCTTCACTGGGGCATCTGATCTCTATTTTACAATATTTTACTGATGCTTTTTAGTTTTTAAGGGTATAGTAAGTTAGTTTTTGTTTCATTTTCAGTAAATAAGATATTTTACTAAATTAGAAATTGCGAAATTGTCACCTAAACCATTTTCATTTTCAGTAAAATAAGATTTTTTACTAAATTAGAAATTGTGAAATTGTCACCTAAACCAGCTCAATCCTCTGTCCATAAATACAAGCAGCACTGCACCTAAAACCCCCGAGCGGCAAGTGCCTTACTTCACCTCTAACTATGGACTTATTATTTTCTCCCTCTCTTTCTGTGCTTTTAGTTTTGATTCTTTGTTTATGCGGTGCTGATTTTGTGTACACAGCACCAAACAAGATTGGACAAGGCTACCGTTTGGTCTCTCTTGGAGAGTCCCCTGACGGTGGCCTTCTGGGTGAACTCCTTGTCAACAAGAAAAACAATATCTATGGTCCTGATATTCCTCATTTGCAGCTTTATGTTAAGTAAGTCTTCCTAACTTCCTACCTAAATCCTACTGCTTTTCTTCCAAGCTTTCTCTTTTGTTTCCTTATGTGATACATTGCACAGCATTCTTGAATTGAAGAAAGATTGATTTTTTTTTGGGGGGGGGGGGATATATGACTTTGCAGACATGAATCAAATAATTGCTTGAGGGTTCACATTACAGATGCAGAGAAGCAGAGATGGGAAGTCCCATATAACCTTTTACCCAGAGAAAAGCCTCCATCTTTGAAACAAGCCATTGGTATTAATTCAAGAAAGAGCCCTTTTCCACTTGGGAGCTCAGAATATTCTGGGAATGACCTCATCTTTAGCTACATCTCTGACCCTTTTAGCTTTGCTGTGAGAAGAAAATCAAATGGGGAGACCCTTTTCAATTCCAGCTCTGAGGGATCCGACCCGTATAGCAATTTGGTTTTCAAGGACCAGTACCTTGAAATATCCACCAAATTGCCCAAAGGTGCTTCACTGTATGGGCTTGGGGAAAGCACAAAGCCCCATGGGATAAAGCTGTACCCTAATGACCCTTATACCCTGTACACCACTGATATATCAGCCCTTAATCTGAATATGGACTTGTATGGGTCCCACCCAATGTACATGGACTTGAGGAATGTGAATGGGGAGGCATTTTCCCATGCAGTCCTCTTGCTCAACAGCAATGGGATGGATGTGTTCTACACTGGGACTTCTTTGACATACAAAGTGATTGGGGGTGTTTTTGACTTTTACTTCTTCTCTGGTCCCTCTCCTCTTGATGTTGTTGATCAGTACACCGCCTTTGTAGGCAGGCCAGCTGCAATGCCCTATTGGTCTTTTGGTAAGTTCACTTTAGTGTTGCTGTCTTTCTTTCTTTTCTGCCCAATAATTTTGGTACTATTTACTATGGATTGGAGCATTTATATTAGAATTGGTTGGAGTAATAAATTGAAACCTGGTACGACTTTCCATGTTTGAAAATTGTAAATAATTTATAATGCCCCCACAGGACCTTAACCTTGCATTGCACTTTAGCTTATATATAGTTTCATGACCAAATTTTTAAAAATGTAGGACATAAAGGTAGAACAAGAATAATAACTTTTTTTTTTTTTTTTTTTTTTTTCAATTAGACCTGAAACCAGCCATTAAAATATATATGTCCTTTTGTATATGTGTTTCCAAATTTTTTTAATGTGGGAGTGTTTTTGCGTGTCATAATTTATAAGACAAGCATTGTTTCAGAGGGACCATATGGTACCAAAAATAATAATAATAATTTGAAAAGAATCTTGCCAAAGATTTTTCTTTTTCCTTGTCTGATTTGTTGGTGTGAAAACGATGAACATATTCTTTCATGACAAGAGCTTTGATCTACTGATAAATGCAGTGTGAAAAGACTTACAATCACATTAGGCGGTTGATACCAAGACAATTGCTGCATAACATAGATCCCAATTAATTGTTTAACCTTGATTCTGATTTCTTGTATATATTTTACAATTAAAGCAGTGTCTCATATAAGAATATTGACAATTTCTTGATTTGTTTGGACATGAGTTAAAACCCGTGACTTGTTGGATTTATTTTAATGTATGAGATTGAGATGGTATCTCTGATCTGCCAATGTATAATTAACTTTGGCCTTATTATATGTTGTCCCCTCCTTTGGCTTTTATGGAACTGGTCTCTTTTAATGATAGGAATTGTGGCCTTAAGAAGGATAACTTATTGTATAGTTAGTTAGACTGATCTAAGTATTGCCTAGCTATATTATATAATCAGCAAAGTACTCATTTTTGTGGAAATCTGAAAATGCTAAATTTCAATTTAAGTGATTTTGAGTTATAAATTAAATTTAAGATGCTAGATATACAGTAGTAACTATGAACTCCGTGTTTAGTTAAATAAAGATTACAGGGGCTGGCAACAATTAGACATAGGAAAGAAGAAAAGTCAGAATAAGACATTATAATATTGTTTGTGTCATATCTGTAGAAGATTGCTAGCTATGGACTAGCTAAGGGTCATGATTGAGTTGATAAACAAATCTTTGCTCAGTCTTGTATTGATTCATGTGACTTATTTTAGTTTTCCACCTTCTCTGGCTAATCATGATGTCATTTAATTTGGTGGATTATTAATTATATCAAGTTTCTGATTAACGTGTCACATTTTTAGTGCCTCAAGTTGGAAAATTGATATTTTTAAAGCCTTATATATATATATATATATATATATATAGTGTGGTTGGTGTTGTTGCGTGAATTATTTATTTGGATTCAAGTAGTGTCACACTCATTCCAGCTTCAATGAAGAAAAACAAGACATTTACACGTTATTATGTTGATCCAGTTCCTTCTTGCCTGTACTCTACTTTTGACTACATCACTATCTCATTGCCCTTTTCATGGTTTGATTTGATATCCAGAACCTACTTTTTTCTTTTTTATTATGCAAGAACAGATTTTTTCAATTTGAGCTATAGGATCTGATCTCAGGGCCCCACAAGGAGGCATCCAATCTTCAGAGATAGAAAAACCAAAGTTTCCTTGTCTTTTAAACTCAAACCTCAGTTTTGTTATAATGTTATGCCACCCCCCAAACCAAAAAAAAAATGTCGTCTAAGTGTCTAACTGTCATTTGATGCTTGCTAAATGCCACTCCAGTACCAAATTTGATTAAATCCAGTTATGGATAATAAGAATTTCTCTCGATGCTGCAGGGTTCCATCAATGTAGATGGGGTTACCACAATTTGTCTGTACTTGAGGACGTTGTTGATAACTATCAGAAGGCCAATATCCCTCTTGATGTGATTTGGACTGATGATGATCACATGGATGGAAAGAAGATCTTTACCCTCAATCCAGTGAACTATCCTCGCCCAAAGACATTGGCATTCCTAGATAAAATTCATGCACAAGGCATGAAATACATTGTCATTGTAGATCCTGGAATTGGTGTGAACAAAAGTTATGGAGTCTACCAAAGAGGTATAGCCAATGATGTGTTCATCAAGTATAAGGGCAAGCCATTTGTGGCCCAAGTATGGCCTGGAGCTGTTAATTTCCCCGATTTCCTTAACCCAAAGACTGTTCAATGGTGGGTTGATGAAATTCATCGATTCCATGAACTTTTACCGGTTGATGGGCTTTGGCTTGACATGAATGAAGTTTCCAACTTCTGTAATGGTTTGTGCACACTACCAGAGGGTAGGATTTGCCCTAATGGAACTGGACCCGGTTGGATCTGCTGCCTAGACTGTAAGAATGTAACACAAACCAAATGGGACGATCCACCTTACAAGATCAATGCTTCTGGAATAGAGGCACCTATAGGATACAAAACCATTGCTACAAGTGCAGAACACATCAATGGAATTTTGGAGTATGATGCCCACAGCATTTATGGTTTCACCGAGACTGTTGCCACTCACAAAGGCCTTCAAGCACTTGAGGGCAAGCGGCCATTTATATTAACCCGCTCTACATATGTTGGTTCTGGCCACTATGCTGCTCACTGGACAGGGGATAACAAGGCAACTTGGGAAGATTTGAAGTATTCAATTTCAACAATGCTGGATTTTGGATTATTCGGTGTGCCTATGGTGGGGTCAGATATATGCGGATTCTATCCAGCACCTACAGAAGAGCTGTGCAACCGGTGGATCGAACTAGGTGCTTTCTATCCTTTTTCAAGAGATCATGCTAACTACTATTCTCCTCGACAGGAGCTCTATCAGTGGGCGTCAGTTGCTGAATCTGGACGTAATGCTTTGGGTATGAGATATAAGCTTCTTCCATATATTTACACTTTGAACTATGAAGCACATACAACTGGGGCACCAATTGCTAGACCACTATTCTTCTCTTTCCCAACTATAACCGAACTATATGGGTTGAGCACTCAGTTCTTGCTAGGAAGCAGTGTCATGGTCTCTCCAGTGCTGGAAGCGGGCAAAACTGAGGTCACAGCTATTTTTCCTCCGGGCACTTGGTACAATCTGTTCGATATGACACAGGCCATTGTTGCAAAGGAGCCAAAGTCGTTCACACTCGATGCACCTTTGCATGTGATCAACGTGCATTTGTACCAGAATACCATAATTCCTATGCAACGTGGTGGAGTGAGAACTAAAGAAGCACGAGCAACCCCATTCAGCCTTATAGTTGCCTTCCCATTGGGGGCTTCTAGTGCACAAGCCAAAGGAACGCTCTTCCTTGACGAGGATGAGCTCCCTGAAATGAAGCTTGGAAATGGGTACTCAACATTGGTAAAATTCTATGCAACAGCCAGCAATGGAACCACTAAGGTATGGTCAGATGTTGAGGAAAGCAAGTATGCATTGAGTAAAGGGTGGATCATAGAGAGAGTAACTGTACTAGGGTTGAATGCAATTGGGGGGCAGTTTAAAATTGAAGTTGATGGAAGCCCAGTTGCAGATACTTCCAAGGTGAAGTTTAGCACGACCGGACATACATATCCTCAGGCTCAGGCACAGGAAAGCGAAGGAGTTAAGAACATGCTGCTTGAGATTAATGGTTTGGAGTTGCCTGTAGGTAAAAACTTTGCCATGTCATGGCATATGGGCATCACTGCTTAGCTTGAAGAGGGCAGGCTGGCTGGCTATCAAGGCCGGGGCCGGTTTCTGTCTTTATTAAAACTAGCTAGCTTGTACCAATGTACCATGCATCATTTCAAGTTTCGATCTGTTACAGGAAAGGAAATGGCCGGGTTGAAAATTAAGACGTTCACAGATAGGCAGCAAATTAAACAGGGTTTGAGGCCGGTTTAAGATATAATATATATATATAGTTACCATTTCCATCTTGTGTTGGTTTTGATATCTAGTGTAGTCATGTTGTTTCAACCATAATTTTATTATGCTGTACTTTTGTTGCACTATATGGTCTGATCGATCGAGACTGTCAGTAAGTTTGGAGATGAATAAAAAGGAATGGTAGCACTGCACAGCTAAGTAGCGTGATCGATATATGACTCAAATGGTACACTTTGATTCATCATTTTCTCCATCTCCAATCTCCAATCTCCATTCTCCATTCTCCAGTATGGCAGTATGGTATGGTGAGTGAGAAAAGATCAGAAAAAGCATATATACTACTACTGTAATTTTCAGCTTCTACCTCAGTTCGACTCTGTACTCTTTATTTCGCTAATATTCTCTTGACTAATAATAATAATAATAATCAATCATTATTACGTAAATATTTTATTTTATTTTTAAATGACGGCTTAGCTTGCTTCTTTGTTGCATCATATCGCTCGACGCTCAATCATCTCATCACTACTTCAATGGTCAACTTTTCTCATAATGAAATTTATGCTAGCTACTCCAAATTAAACCGTGTTTACTTTTCTTTCATTTACGGATGCTATGAATCTAATCATCTTGCAGCTTAATCACTCATTTTGAGATGGGCCCTGCCAGCTAATTAACATGATGTTAAATTTTACATTTTCAACCCAAACAATAATAGCATAATACCAACTTAATGAAACTCGACAAATTATATCAAAGTAAACTCTTTTGACAATTCCTTTAGAATGATGTGAATGAATTAAAATATATTGATACTATCTTGTTTCAATGTACCAGCAATTTTTTCTTTATAACATATTTAAATGGCTAACATATGAGATGATATGAAAATATTTACATTACATCATTTTAACTGAATTTTATGTATGTATTCACTTGCATGCAAGTACATATATTATTTTATTATTAAATTAAATGGTATTTCATTTTAAGAGGATTACAATAATATAGTTTGTTCAACTTCAATAATGTGTAGTAGCAAATGTAGGGTTACAAGTGGGCTCAATCGTGAGGGGGAATGAATACTGAATACACAGGCCATATACATCAAATGAGATCATATAATGAATTGAAGGTAAATAATGCAATGTTTCTTCCTTGGAGAATATGACAGGACTAAGATATTGAAAGCCGCATAATTATTGATTCACGCATTTGAACCTCCTTTCTTTTATTTTATTTTATGTACTGTAATTATTATAGGCAATAGTACGAAGTACAAAGTTGATAATATATCTTGTCACGTTTTTGGCATAGGCACAATAAATATAAGACTTTGAGTTCCATTTTAGTTGGTAATGCTTATAACTATATATGGTTTTCACATACTAATAAACCACAATCAACTCTAAACTATTTATAAAGTAGACAAATTTCTTTATGTTGTAACATGAAAAAGTAACCCCACATTAAAAGAGTAAGATGATAAATAATTAAATACTGTACTTTATAAATGTACTCTTTTAATCTCCTATTATAATATTTTTTTTTAAAAAAAATTATGCATTGTGAGGCTCCGGCATCACTTGACAGAACAACTTAAATTGTAAACATTTCTTAAGTAGTGTACTAGTGTTTATTATTGTCATCATAATTTGATTATATTATTACATAAAGGACATCAAAAAAGAGTAGCCTAAGATTGGGTAAAAGTGGAGAAATGGTCCAATCTCACAACATTTAGTTGAGAAGGCGTGGGGACAAAGTAGTGCCCGGTATGGCCGTGGCGGTGGCAGTGGGAGAGGCTAGAAGAATCACGGCGGGTATCCTGGTGCGGGTCGTTGTCGCATGGGGTCGGTACTAGCGTGTGTAGCGTTGGCTGATGGATAGCGATTACGATAGGGTTGGCGATCGTGGCATGCGTGACTATAACCCGATTGCGGCAGAGGGGTTCGAGTCAGTGTCTGTCGTAGTGCGCCTGGCGACGGCGGCGGCGACGATTGTTTGACAATTGGCGAGAATGGAGGGGGACCATGCGAAGGCGCCAAATCCCAGGAGGGGTGTGACCATGGGGTCTGTGTCTTCTCTCTTCTACTAGCATACCAGGATTCGACTCTGAATAGTCGCATTATTATGTATAGTCCATCACTTAGGCTATATTCCACATTATCTATTATTTATTTTTTAGGTCGCTATTTTGGGCCAAGTTTTTGGACTTTGTACATACTATTTTGGGCCTAGCTGCCTAGCACCCCGAGTAATAGTATTACTATTTTCTTACCCCCCATTATGTACTTCCACACAGTTTATGGTATGGAAGTACATAACTGCTTACGGAAATATGTGGCCTTAATGCCTTACCATCTATGCCAAATTAATCTTTATTTAAATTTTGGTATATTTAATATATATAAACGCTTACTATATATATAAAGAACCTAATATATATAAAGGAGATAGGGAGGGGGAGGAGGGGGCAGTTGCCTCCATTATAGATCCGCCACGAATAATAATAAGTGCAGGGATGGAATCGAAATGAAATTATTCCCCTGTTTATATACTTGAAATAAATATTACACCAACAGCCACTTGTGCATGCTAGTGTGCAGTGAGGGTTGGGGTGATTTGGACCGTCAAGGGGGATTGGATTTGCTGCTCTAATGTCTAATGTCTAAACAAACAGTCTCACGTGCTCAATTAATTTGTCTTTTAATTACTTCATATTTAAGTATTTCGTACGTTGTATCAACGTGCATTCATAGTGTCAACACACCACGGAACGGAATATAATATTTGTAGTTTGGTAGATCAGAGATCCAGATGGGAGATTGGAGTTAGTAGCAGAGGCAGGGGTGGTCTGTGGTCATGTCGAGTGAGGCTTCAATTCTTTGCATTCTTGTCCCAAAAAAAAAAATGATGCATCTCATTATGTTATTTAAGATTCGCACACGAGGTTATTTTTGTTGTTTTAATTACTTACAGAATAAAAATTAATTTTAAGAAAAATAACATTTTTTTCTATTGAATTATATTACAGTATTTTTTTCTTATTGAATTATTTACAATAGCCCCTCAATCATTTTAAAGTGACAATTTTCTCATCTTTTATGTTAAATGGACTTTTTACAATTTAAAATAAGGGCAAACATGTATTTTATTTTTAAAGGTAAAAATTTACATTTAACAAAAAAGGAAAGAAAATCAACACTTTTAAAATAAATGATGAAGCTAATGTGGATACATAAATCATTCAGAGGAGAAAATGTTATAAACATATGATTCAAGAGGAAAAAAAAAATTATCATTTTTCTTAATTTTAAATCACTCCCAACTAGCCAACTACCATTAGTATGATGACATCCTGATTATCATTCCAAATGGATGGTCAACTAACTAACAAATTGAGTTGTCCGCAGACTCAATCTCAGATCATTATTCCCAATCTTCACCTTTATAATCAATTGAGTTGCCTATGCGGACATAACGTACCAGCATAACTTCCATTAACTAAAGCTTGCTAAGATATCAAATCAAAACCTACAACAAAATTTATTCTTCCAACTACCATGCAAACTAGAGTCTTATACCACGCCTGGAACTGAACTTCCACTCACCCAGACGCCCACCACACTTAAATGCGACTACTCTACTCTTTAATGGTTGGTTTATCACATAATTACATTTAGTTTAATTATCAAGTTAAATATATAAAACCTTTTAAAAATTAACATTTCTTTTTTTCATTTCCAACATGTCTCCTTGCGAGAGGTTTACTAAAATGGCATAAAATATTATTATGAAGTATCTGTCCATATATATTGTCTTTATTAGGGTTTGAACGTGTAACTTCTTATTTGAGAAAATTATAAAACTATTATTGAGTTACAAACTATTTAGTTAAATAATGCTTAATATTTATATATATTTAATATTTGTATACATATATAATATTGGTTTGGGTCTTGTGTCCTTTGTTTGTCTATATATGTTGTTGATGAGTGATGGCATTATATGCATGTATGGCATAAAAGCATGGCATAGTGATGAGATATGAATCCGCCCATATTTATTACACAATAAAAAAATACAAAAACTTGATGCTTTGGGAGAAGTGAAGGGCAATGAGACTATGAGAGAGAAGTGAAAAGGACGAGTAGAGAGGGAGAAACAGAAGAGCCAACCAAGGTACACTGCAAAACCCATACTTTATACCTACACCCATATATATATATATATACGTTATACATATCAAAATATCGAAAAAGTTAAAAAATCTCACCCATCGTATTTATAGCGTATCGAGATTTGAGACTGTCAATACATTACCAAAAATTTCTTTACTGACCAATTCAGTCTTTTAGTCAAGTCTTCATTTTTTTTTTTTTTGCCTTCCCACAACTACCCACCCACTGACCCACCAAATGGTATTAAAAACAGTAAAGCCGGTCAACTAATAAACACGAAATATATGACATAATCATTTCAAAACTACAAACTTTAAGTCTTTAACACATAAAAAAAGAGTAAAATTTCCATTTGTTTACCATTTCATCATATAACAAGGGCCATTTCCTCACTGTGTTTTTTTATTCTTCTAATTTTTTAAAATGATCAAAAAAATCAACAGAATAAATAAATTATATTATAAAACGCAACAACTCAACTAAAATCATATTAACAAAAATTAAACAGTAATATTCTAATATAATAACTTCGCTGATTGGGCATCATTCTTTTTCTATTTTTGTATGCATCAGTGGGTTTTAGCATTCTGGTTCTGGGGTTTTGTCACGTTGTAGAGAGAGAAATCTAGGCCATAGATTATAGATACCTAATCTCATTTCATATCTAGAAAGGGAGGTTTTGGGTTCTTTGGTTGTTGATAAAGGTTGGTCTTTTTTGTATCTATAAATAAGAGTATCTGTTCCGATAGCTTCTCTTCGCCTTTGTTCATTTTTTTTTTTCCGGCTGTGTGAAGGGCCCTAGAGAGAGAGTGTGTGGGTGTGGGTGTGGGTGTGTGTGTGTGTGTCTGTGTTAGAGTGTGAAGGGGTGTTGTGGTAGAAGAGATTTATGTCGGCAAGGTCTGGGTTGGGTATTGTGATTCGGGCTCCTCTCTTGAAGCTCTGTGTCATCATCGTGTCATCTGCGCTGTTGATTCATCTTTGTATGCAAAGAATCCTCCTCTGCTGTGCCCTCAAGCAGATAACTGCCGTGTTTGACCCAACTGTTTCGATGCGTTTGAGGCCCAAAAGGTAACAAAATTTAAACCTTAAACCCTAGTGGTTTAGTTGGTATTTGGTTGGATGTTTTGGGAGCCGATCTGTAATGGGTTTCTGTTATTTCTGTTGTGTTTTCTGCAGGACTTGTTCTGGAGGAGAGTGTTTCGGAGGATTTCATATAAAGAGATACTTACATACTTTCTTGATCTCGAAACGGCCTCTCAGTTAATAGGGCTCTAGATTAATTTTAATATTATTTTTGGTTTGGTTGGGACTTGGGAGAGATTTTGATGCTTATTTTCCTGATTTACAGCATTTGTTCATTTCAAATTTTGAGTTTATACTTAAAGCCAGAGCCTTTTATTTCCGGGAAAATTTTGTTGTAGGAGTATAGTGAGTGAAAATGGCAGAGCCTCAGAGACAACCCCTTTCAAATCAAAAAAGTTTTTGTAAAAAATTGAAACCTAGAGCTGAACCCATGAAACCCATGAGGAGAGTCCGGATTGTGTGCGACGACCCGGATGCTACTGATTCATCCGACGACGAGGGAGTCGTCGATGTGAAAAGGCCGAAGCTTTTTGTTCGTGAGATTCATCTTCCCTCTGCTGACCCTTTCAGTTGCCCAGCCAAAGCCCCTGAGACAGAGAGTTCTTGTCAAGATAGCAACAATGGGGAGAAAGACAAAAATCCCCCCACTAAGAAGAAGGTTTTAGCTAAAACCCTGGGTCAGCCTCAGGCAGCCTCTTCAGTGAAACTTAGAGGTGTGAGACAGCGGAAATGGGGGAAATGGGCTGCTGAAATTCGTGATCCTTTCAAGGGGAGAAGGGTGTGGCTGGGTACTTATAACAGTGCTGAGGAGGCCTCCAGAGCTTATGAAAGGAAACGCCTTGAATTTGAAGCTATGTGTAAGAACAATATGAAGAGTCTGGATAATGATAGCAATGACAATTCCCACTCTCACTCACTGGCGATTTCGAAGCCTCAGGATCTGGATATGACTGTAGCCTACAGTGCCTTGGAGGAGGAGTCTGCAGAAAGCTTGGCGTCGCACACCTCTCAGCCTTCTCCATCATCAGTTCTTGAAGTGACCTCCCTGGCATCTGCCAGTAAGTTTGTTGTTGAAGCTAATGGCTGTGAACAAAATGCCCCTGAGTTGGGTGTTATGGAAGATGAGAATCCTGCAATGCCTCAAATTGATGATGAGATGGAGAAGGGGCCTGAACTAGGGGTTATGGATGATGAGACTCTGGTAGTGGCTGAAATTGGTCAATCTATGGAGAAAGTGCCTGATCTGGGTGTTATGGATGAGAGTCTTTCATTGGCTGAAGGGATTGAATTTGATATGGAGCTCCCCCTCCTTGCAGGCAATGATTTCAGGCAGTGTCTTGATGACTTTGTTCTTGGCGACTTTGAGGACATTCCAATGTACGGGTTTGAGGGCGATGAGCAGTTGCCTGCTACTTTGCCTGACTTTGATTTCGACCTCGACTTCGATTTTGAGGGTTGCAACGACACTTGGATGGATGATGCTCCCATGATGACCGGAACAACATCCCTCAACATAGCTTGCCTATAAATTTTGCAGCTAATAGGAGTTTTATTATGAGTAGTCTAAATTAGTAGAAAGTGAGTTTTTGAACCTCGAGGACAGATAAGTATTGTTCTTGAGCTAAATAAAGTTTCCAACTAGTATTTTTGTTTGGTGAAGGAGAGATTTTGATTGATGGAGTTGTTAGTCCCTTGGGTTTTCTTGTGCTGTTAGAGCCGTCCAAGGAGCTCTCCGCATCTCTATCAATCTTAGCAGAGTTTATATTATGAGCGAAGATGATGTTTGTTTTGTATTTGACATGATGAATGAGATATCCAGTTACTATCTTTGTTCTTGATGGATTATATATGTTGGTTTTTTTTTTTTTTTTTGTTCTTCACATTGCTCTACAACTGATTGATTTTGATTGTTAATGTGTGAATTTTCGGTGAGATTTCTGTTAGAATATGAAAGTATATGTACAAAATTATTGTGAATACTATAAGATGATTAACTTGTGGTACGTACATTATGGTCTATCCAATAAGAATGGCTGATATTGCACAATACAGTTTTTCGCATTTTGATTTATGGAATTGAATGATAATTTTGTTGTTGTGATGGCAATGGATATATATTGGGATGTTATGTGGTGGGGATTTGATAGTCACAAATGCCAAATGCTTTAATTCTATCATTTTTGTCGGTATGCATTTAGATTGGAGTAGTATGATGATGTTTGTATTATTAGCCACTAACTAATCAGCTAACAGTCATTTACCAAACACCCCAATATAATGCAGTAGCAGCTTTGTTTTGTTACTAACAACAATTACATAGTTGGTAGGGGGAGTGTCTGTTTGTGCAAGTTGGATAGCAATGGCATTTACCAGGATCGGAGCCTTGAGTTGAGGTGGTAGACTGGTAGGTAAGATAACATGCATCAAGAGAGATACAATATTGTTTCGATTTTGTATAAATTAAGTAAATGACTCATATATTTAATTAATACTCCGTAATAATTTTAGGGTTTAGGAAGACAAGAGATGAGGAAACAGAATCATCATTTTACCATTATACTCCTAGTAAAGAAGAGGTGTGAAGGTGAAAATGGTGGCCACAAAGGGATAGACACAAGATTGTGTATAGAACAAATATAAGGATTGTACACGTCGAATTGGCCCCATTTGTTGCTGTAAATTCACATGATTTTGTCTCGTTTCTGTCGTGTTTTTCTTCTTGGGTAAAAACTCTCTCCAGTTACTTGTGTGTATATGTGTTATGTGAATTGGGCAGGCCGCAGGGCATGTCAAAAGCAAAAATTCTAGAACAGGGGGGCGGCCTTGAGAATCGAAGAATTATAGTCAGAATTATCGGCGTCGTTAATAATTAACTGCGCCATCATAGGTTGACGTTATGCTCGTAACATTGGTTCAACATCTTTTTTGTCTAATTCGTTAAGATAAGATAATGTATTTTATGAGTTAGAAGAATGTATTTAAAATAATGTATTTTGTGTTAAAATAATATATTTTATGTGTTAAAATAAAATTTTAAAAGTAAAATAATATATTTTATGAATTAGAATAAGGCCACACAAGTTCACGCAATAATGGTCCGAATAAATGGTGTTGGGCCTTGTGCCTGAGGATGAATATGATCAGCCCATGACTGGTCAAGAAGGTTTCCTTATTAGATGGGCCTCAAAGCATTGGCCGACGACTGATTGAGATGATTAGTCCATTGAGCTGAATTACTAAATACAATATTCACTTTGTACATTTATACTTGGGCAAATTATACATTGTCACCTCTACATTGAATCCTGATTCAAAATAATATTTAAATTATGAGTGTAATTAATAAATTATATATTTGTAAATAAGTTGAAGACATATAATGTCATATTATTACTTGTAGTTAACACATTATATGTCTTTAATTTATATGCAAGAACAATTTATTTAATAAACACTATTAACTGCAAATATATAATTTTTGGACCAGGATCCACCAAATAAAGTGAATCTGATCCATAGTATAACAATAATTATACTTCTATAATTACTTTATTTCGTTACTTCTTTCATTTTTATATTTATTTTTGGTGTTAATTAGAACTAAAATAAAAAATAAAAATATCTAGTGCCATCCAGCCCAGTCTCAACTAATAGGTACCTTGCTCAGCACCGCTGTGTGCTCTGAGACAAGTAATTAAATTGTTACTTTGAAAAATGGGGTCCCCACAACATGCAGAAATCTGAAAAGTGCAATACATATATTGGACATTAGGAATTATTATTATGTTGTTGGCCCAACATTGAATTGATTTATTTAGTTGCAACATTTACGTGAAGTTGCAGCATTTACAGCACTCAGCTGCATATGTAGTATCCTCACCAAACCTCCATTAATTCTGATGTGTTGTACTTCGTACGACAATACCTCAATGGCTCAATTCATCCAGCTGGCCAGTTACATTGGAGCACCTAGTATACGCTTTAAATGACTTTAAATTTCATGACTTGTCTTTGAGAGAATGAGAGCCCAGGCCAATCACTTCAAACTATAAAATATAGCCAAAGACCTATCTTGTGGTCTAGTGGCACTAAGTTGTTTCTCCATATGAGAAAGTTTGTGAATTCAAACTTTAATGGATATTGTATTAACTTTTTGTACTTCAGTAAGTTGAAAAAATAGTTATAAACAAATATTTCATTATAATAGAATTAGTAGTACTCAAAAAAAATAAAAATAAAAATAAAAATGCCCGCATTTACCCTCTTGAGAGGTTCTAACCTAAGTAGTTTAGCCAGAGATATGGATGACTCACTCGCCCGCCCAACGATTAGGACCTGTGGATTCCATGGACCATGATAGCACCATCACAATTACTAGTAATAAATTAAATGCCACATAACCCTAGGCACGTGTAACAATATCATTACCCATCTTTGCACTATTGTCTTGAAGCAGTTAGGTATAAATATGATTTTTGTAAGCAAGAAAATGGGAACAATAATGAATATTCAATATTTTTAGCTTAAAACAATCTAGAGCCACTCACTTTCTTTCTGATTCAGCTCAAAAAGTCAATATTTCATTCGATCCTATGATCTTCTCTCATGAGGAATCACAGAAGTGATATCTGAACACAAGGTGTTTGGTTCCAATTCAATTGTTATTGCTCGACAATCATAAATGACTCAGGCGATTGTATGTTGAGAACATCGGAATATTTACACCAACTGTCAACAAATATATACACAAGAGAGGCATGGTTACAATGAAATCGTTTCCAAAGCATAAGACAAAAATATTATAATTTAAATATCATATACTAATTTGAATATTATATTTTACAAACATTATATTGTATTTTATAATAATATTAATTAATCTTCAAACTGGCTACATAGTACAGATTACATTGAGAAACCTGTAAAATAATTACGTATTTCACTATTACACGTAAATGTATTGTACTTTATAATAATATTAATTAATCTTCAAACTGGCTACATAGTACACATTACATTGAAAAGTCTGTAAAACAATTACGTATTTCACTATTACACATAAATATATGTACCCGTTGGGACAAATTTTCTGGCAATAATGTTGTACAATATGAATAGCATTAATGAGATGAGTTTTGGTAGTAGCTGTATATCATAAAGACAATATTAATTAATACCGTACCATCAAATCAATGCCAGTCCTAGCTGCTGCTGTTGTTTATTTTATTTTATTTTATAAATAAATAATGTTTCTCAAGTTTGTCAAAATATATTCTTATAAATCCGTCTCAAGTCTATGAAGGAAGTAAATTTTGAGTTATCAAATTAATTTTAAGTTCCTCATCACTTGTACATTCTTAATAAGCACAATAAGTCTTAATCATTACTTGTTGGTCAAAATTTGCAGTGACTTCTCACTTTTCAAGTTTCCAATAATGGAGTTTAAACTCGACTTGATGCTAGATTAAATTATGTTGCTTTTATTATTTGCACTGTGTTTGACTTAGTTCAGTATTTGATGGTGTGATTTTACATGGGAGGGATAGAACATATATTATATTTATGGATGAAGGGCTAAGGGTTACCTTTTATTATTATTATTATTATTATATATATATATATATATATATATATATATATATATATATATAAGTTAGTATTACAATATAAGGAAAAAGAGTACAAACAGGTTATTGAACTATTAATGAAATAGCAATTAAGCCGATAAATTCAAAGAAGCTCTAAATTAATCCACGAACTCAAAAAAATTACAATTAACATTTTTAGCAGGTTACTATCTGGTTTCTGCAAATTTGGATTGCCACGTGCAATCATGTTTTAAAAAAAAAGGTACAAATAGACTATCAAACTATTTAGAGAACAGCAATTAAACCACTGTAACTCGAAAAATCTCTAAATTATTGCAATAACTTGGAAAAAGTTATAATTAAAATTTCAAAAATTGTGTACATTATTATTAAACAAAAAAAATAATTTGTAAAAATTTCTCTATATTATTGAAATATGATAATTAAAATTTATCACATTCAATTGTGAAATATAATGTGGATTAATTTTTTACTAATATTTTAATATTAGATATGAATTTTTGGGCATTGCTAGAATAAGTCCAACTATTGCTTAATATTGTCTTATCTTATTATATAATATAATACGGAGTACTTTTGGATGCATGGAAAAGTATTGCATTTTAGAGAAAATGACTTTTTTTTTTTTAGTTTTCAATTGTATCATAATGGTAAACAAAATCCTTTAATTATAAGGTTGATCATTAAGAATTGTTGACTACTTTTCCGGATAATTTTGGTTGGAGGTACTAAATTGATAATTTGAAGGTGATGAAAAGTTTTTTCGCCTTTATGCTACCGGCAAATTAGAATCTATTAAGAAGTGCTTTGTTAGGGTCTCGAAGCTCTGTCGTCTCCAGGACACGCTCCACCACCTCAACCACGGTTGGGCGTGGTCCCTCTGTGCCGTGCCGCGGAAGGCCAGGTGAGTTTGGCGACCTGCATGCATATATGCATGTGCTTGGCTTTTATTTATAGTACAACATATATGTATAGATCAAATTAAACGACAATCAATCATATCATATCAAAGCAAGCGTGCAAAATAATTAAGAACAGGAATAGGAATAGGAATAGAAGAACGGAACAGAAGATGAGATGAGATAGATGATCGAAGACGGCGGGTTTTTTAGGTAATTAAATAAGGTAGAGCCACGCGCAAGCTAGGATAGGGATCGGAGCAGGGGAGTAAATTATAGCTTGAGGACTTCAGGAATATGAACTGGATATTGATGAATACAATCAGCCCATGGACTATCCGCTACTGGTGCCTTAATGCTCCTGTTACACTTCCAAACTGCACTGTTACATTTGAATCCACTCCCGAACGCAATTTGCCACACCCTATCCCCTTTCTTCATTCTCCCCTTAGCCTCAATGTAACTCATCTCGTACCATAAAGACGACGACGACGTGTTCCCAAACCGGTGTAACGTCATTCGAGACGCCTCTACGTGCTCAGCCGAGAGGTCTAGACTTTTCTGCAGTTCGTCTATCACAGCCCGCCCACCAGCGTGGATGCAGAAGTGATCGAACGCTCGTTTGAAGTTGGGGACGTAGGGTTTGATGAATCCAGATTTTGATTTGGAGATCTTGCGAGCAATGAGTGCTAGAACAAACTTGATTTGCTCGGATACTGGTAGAACAAGAGGACCTATGGTTGTTATGTTTGACTTCAATGCATCACCCGCCACTTGCATAAGGTTTATGCACAAATTTATTCCCACGAACCCTTCTTCATCCTCCTGCTGGAATACGCATTTGTAGGAATCATCATTGTTCCCCATGTGCGTCCTAACAACGTGGAGGAGCCTGTACTTGGCTCGCCGCCGATCTGACCTCCTGTTCGACAACAGAATCGCAGCGCCTCCCATTCTAAATAGGCAATTTGGAAGAAGCATTGATCTCTCTTTCCCCATGTAAGAATTTGGAGTGAGAATCTCGGTGCTAACTACGACGGCATTGGAGTTAGGGTAGGATTGAAGCAAGTCCCGAGCTAAATCTATGGATATCAGCCCCGCACTGCACCCCATCCCAGAGAGATTAAAGCTCTTGACGTTACTCCTCAGCCTGTATTTGTTAACCACCATGGCAGAAAGGGAGGGAGTGGGGGAGAACAAGCTGCAATTCACCACAAGAATGTCGATGTCTTTAGGGTTGAGCTGAGTCTTAGCTAAAAGTTGGTCCATGGCGGAGAAGATGACGAGCTCGGCTTCTTCCCTGGCAAGCTCCATGGTGGAAATAGGAGGGATGCCATGTAAAGTGACAGGGAGACAGGTCTCCTCCCCAAGACCAGAGCGCTCCAGGATTTTCATCTGAAAACGGATGTTCTTAGGCTGTGTGGGCATCAAAATACGTGCGTGTTCCAATGCCCTAGAGAAAGGGACACGACACATGGAAGGGGGCTTGAAACAAGCATAGTCGACGAGATAGATGGTTCGAGGTCGGTAGAAAGAGGATACTACGTAGATGATCAGTAGTAGAAAAGTAGCTGCAGGGAATAGGAGTTGGATTGGAGTGCCGCCGCCGCCGCCGCCGCCGCATTGCTTTAGGAGGTCGGAGGGGCGAAGATGAATTAGGATAGGAAGCAACTTGGGTACAAGGATGAAGACAACGATGTAGCTCACAACACAATGGTACACTGTTTTCACTACATACCTTAGCTTTGACGACTTCGCTGGAGGAACCATGTTAATTTGGAGATATCGGAGTGTACTGTTGTATTATTATTAGGAGCTGATGAGTGTAGATCGAGTGTAGCAGTGCATTGTGGTTTTATAGTAGGGTGGTAGATAGTAATAATAATGAATAATGAATGGTGGCAGATGGGAGGGATTTAATGATCCAAATGTGAAATATGAATATAATTGAAGATCAGCCCTGGCTATCACATGTCAAGATGTATGGAAGGATTTTGCATGGTGCTCTAGATATCCATCCATAAATAACACATACACACATAGTGTGAGTTGAGTATAATAATTTATTTAATTAATTAATCATATCCTAATATGCATATATATATGATGGCATGAAACATAATACTGTATAATTGTATATGCACTCTACACGAATTTGATTTTTTTAATATATTAAAATATTTCTATCATTTTGATCGAACTTGTTACGTATAGTCTTCTTTATGCGGTTCAATTCTTGATAGGGATATACCCCTCGTAAAGCTCGTCATACGGTCGGGACCGGTCGCCAGCTGGCTCCAAACCACTATGGCCCCAAACCGACCGGCCCAACCGCCTGGACGGCTTCTCGATCGGCTCCCCCGAGCTGACTAGGCTGGGGATCCGACCCCTGGAGTTAGCCGGTCGACCTATACAGCCCGACCTTGCGAGTTCAATCCCGACCTGCGTGTCCTTTAACCCTCGCCCTGGTGACTACAGAGAGGTCGCGCCGCGTGTCGCGACGTCCCACGGCCTCGACGGTGGCCGGTGCATGCTCGCCATGTACTGTCCATGCCGGAGATCCGAGATGTGTCCCCTCCTTCCCTTATAATATATAACATTCATAATAATAATAATAATAATAATAATAATAATAATAATAATAATAATAATAATAATAATTATTATTATTATTATTATTATTATTATTATTATTATTATTATTATTTTGTATAGGGATATTTAAGTTTTTAAAACTTATTCCATTTCTATTCCTTTAACTAATCAAACATTGGAATACAATTATTATATTCCTAAAGTATATTCCTTCAACAATCAACCAATAGAATACAATTCATGTTCCATTCCTTACTTATTTCATTCTCTGTGAATTCATATTCCTTCCAAATTCATTCCGTGAACCTAACTGCTGTAATAGTGACAAAGTTTTTTTCTTCATCCCAAAAAAAATTATATAGTTCTATATCGGTAGTTTCATAGTGTAGACAAAATAAGGAAGATTTTGGAGATGGGACCAAAAAAAAAAGGAAAAATTACAATGCACTTATCGTTTTGAATAAATAATTAAAATTTTCTCTCTCTTCACAAAACACAATATAGTATACATCTTGTATATATACATTATATTATTGGTAAAATTATTAAAGTATATTATATATATTGTAATATTCTGTTAAGTATATTGTAATATTAAATATTATGAAAAAGTAATATTGTTTTTTATATTTACAAACTGCAATAGAACTTAATAATAAAGATGATGAATAATGAATGTGTCAAATTAAATTATAGATTATTGAAAATCTCTTTGTAAACCGCATTATTTGTGGAATTACTATTCTAATTAACCATTTTCATCACAAACTACAATCTTCAAGCCCTTTGGATTTGTTACTCTGGATGCCGCAACATACAATTGACCATTCTCAAAGGCTTCTTCAACAACAGGCCTACATGGGTCAAAGTTTGCCCTTGATTTTTGTTGATTGTCATTGCGTATACAACATAACTGGGATTTGTTTGGAATTTGAATGGCAATCTCGAGTCTGAAGGCGTCATTGACATTCTTGCTATCAACACCTTTGTACCTACATGAGTACCCGTCATAATCTTTGCTTCAACCACATGCTCAGCTAGTCTGCTCACAACAAACCTAGTACCATTGCAAAGACCCATTGTGTGATCTATGTTTCTTAGTGTTAAGCAACACGAGTCAACACTCAAGAGCAAACCTAGTACCATTGCAAAGACCCATTGTGTGATCTATGTTTCTTAGTGTTAAGCAACACGAGTCAACACTCAAGTCAACAAGCTGATTCCCAATCAACCTCCATAACTAACTCTGTTAATTCTGTTAATACTGTTAGCTTTTGTAGAATAGTTTAAAAGCTTTTCTTTCCCTCTACTTTGTAGAATTGCAGAGAATACATTCTGTGTAGAGAGAGAGAGAGATGAGAGGTTGAATCTAAAACACATCAATCAAGTTTCTCAGTTTCCTTCTCCCCTTTTCTTGAAACTGCTTCTCCCTTCTCGACATGGTATCAGAGCAATAATGGCTTGGAGACCACCAATTGCGAATATGGTTATGCAGGCAAGTTCAAATCAAGCAGAAGGGAATCAGAACTAAGCTGGTTCATCTGGTGCGAATCAGAATCGCTCAAATCCAATTCTAGACCCAGCTTCGACTCCAATCGGAAGTTTCGATCCAAACGACTAGACGAACCCTCTCCACATTCATCCGAACGAAAGCCCAACCCTACAGCTTGTGACAGTGCAGCTGGAAGGAAGGTCTAATTACCATTCTTGGGCTCGAGCTATGGAAATGGCCTTGATGTCCAAGAACAAGATGAGCTTTGTAAGAGGACATGTGACTGTTCCGAGCAAACTAGATCCAAGATATTACTACTGGGAGCGCTGCAATACGATGGTCCTGTCCTGGATCCTTAGGGCTGTTTCTTCCACCATAGCTCGAAGTGTTCTGTGGATCAATACGGCTGAGGGAGTGTGGAAAGACTTGAAGAAACGCTTCAGTCAGCAAGACATATTCAGAATTGCTGAAATCCAGTCACAAATTTACCAAACGAAGCAAGGTAACTCTACCATAAATGAGTATTTTACACAATTGAAATTACTATGGGATGAACTTCTTGTTCTTAGACCCATTCCTGGATGTGAATGTCCTACTGGTTGTGAATGTGGGAATAAATTGTCTGAAAAGGTGAAGACACACTTAGAGAATGATATGCTATCTGCCTTCTTAACTGGCTTGAATGATAGTTATATCAACACCAAACATCAGATCATGTTGATGAAACCCCTCCCAGATGTTGGTGAAGCCTTTTCCATGATTTCACAACAAGAGAGGCAAGTATGCATTGAATCTAGTTCTCTGGGAGATGGCATTACAGGGGCAAATGTTTTCTTTACAAAGGCAGATGATGGCAGCAAAAGAACCTTTTCTAACCAGAAACAGAAGCCTGTATGTAGTTATTGTGGTTATACAGGGCATACTGTGGAGAAATGCTACAAGAAACATGGCTATCCTCCAGGTTGGAAGCCAAGAAGCAAAGGGTGGGGGTCCTCTAACCAAGTCCAGAGTTCTGTGCAAGACACTGGAAGTCCTAAGACCAATTCATCTTTCACCCAAGAGGACTGCAGAAAGTTTTTGGAGTTCATGCAACAACAAGGGAGAGTCAGAGTTAATACTCCTCTTGATCCCACCCCACATGCCAATACTATAGCAGCCAACTTCATCCCCAATGCTCAACATGAAGGTAACACAGCTAATGCTCATACCAAATTGGCTAAGCCTGAATCAGTGTGGATAATTGATAGTGGTGCTACACACCACATTATTTGTAACATCCATTTACTCCACACATCCAAGAAAGTACAAGGAGTCTATGTAGATCTACCAGATGGACATCAGGCAGAGGTCTCACACATTGGGACTGTCCATCTATCTACTGATTTAATTTTGCAGAATGTATTATGTGTCCCCATCTTCCATTATAATTTGATCTCCTTGGGTGACCTTATGAAGGGGTCTAAGTGCAACACAATCTTCCAAACTAATCAATGTGTTATACAGGATCAACATGGGAAGATGATTGGTATGGCTAAGCTGGAGAAGGGCCTCTATCACCTTGTTTTCCCTATTCTTACTCAGAGTAAACCTGCTGTTAGTCCTATAGTAAATGCTTGTAACTTCTGGCATGCTAGACTAGGACATGCCTCTGAAGGGAAAATAAGTGTCCTACACACTATAGATAGTGCAATATGTAATGATAAACCCACAGTTTGTGAAAGTTGCCATTTGGCTAAGCAAAGAAGATTATCTTTTCAACCTAGTTGTTCAATTTCAAATAACTGTTTTGATATGATTCATGTTGACATATGGGGGCCATATCATGTTCCAACTATATATGGTCATCAATATTTTCTAACCTTAGTAGATGATCACAGCAGAGTCACTTGGGTTTATCTCATGAAGAAGAAAAGTGAAGTAAGGCAGATTATGCAATATTTCTGTGAACTTGTTTATACTCAGTTTGGGATGAACATCAAGTGTGTGAGGTTTGATAATGGGAAAGAGTTCATAATGGAAGAATTCTATCATAAGAAGGGAATTATTCACCAAACATCATGTGTTTATACCCCCCAGCAGAACAGCATTGTAGAGAGAAAGCATGGCCACATCTTATCAGTGGCAAGAGCTTTGAGGTTTCAAGCTAGTCTACCTGAGGAGTTCTGGGGTGACTGCATTGTTCATGCAGTATATCTGATAAATAGACTCCCCTCTGCAGCCTTATGTAATCAAATCCCATACCAGATAATGTTTAAAAGGATTCCACAGTATCAACACCTTAGGGTGTTTGGGTGCCTGGCATTTGCTGCCATTCCAAACTGTCAAAGGGACAAGTTCTCTCCAAGGGCTAGAAGAAGCATTTTCCTCGGATTTGCTACTGGTGTGAAAGGCTACAAACTAATGGACATTCAGACTAAAGAAGTTTTCTTGTCTAGAGATGTTTCATTCTATGAAAACATCTTTCCCTTTCAAAGTTCCCAGGTGCAGCAGCCCTCTAGCCTAATCCTACCTTCTGAAGATGTGTCATATCCTTACTCTGATGAAGGCACCACTTTGCCCACTGTTGTAGAGGTTCCACCTATCCTATGTGATTTTCCTGAGGTGCCACCAGCTGTTCCAGCGCAGGACAGTGAACCTAGCAATGCAGCTTCAACACCTATAGCAATGCAGCTTCAACACCTATCCCAGAACCAAGGAGATCAACAAGAGTAAGAACCACTCCTTCTTATCTCACTGATTATACATGTCAGAATGCTACCAGGAGATCTGCTCCACATGACATCTCCAAGTTTGTGTCATATGACAAACTATCCCAAGCACACAAGGTTTTTGCTGTCAATGCCTTGGATGCCAAAGAACCAAAAACATACAATGAGGCCATCAAGAAAGACTGCTGGAAAAAAGCTATGGAAGCAGAAATTACTGCCCTGCAGGCCAACAATACATGGATTCTTGCTGATCTCCCACCTTCTAAAGTCCCCATAGGCTGCAAATGGGTTTTCAAGACCAAACTTAAGGCTGATGGGACCATTGAAAGATACAAGGCTAGGTTAGTGGCTAAAGGCTATACTCAAACACCTGGATTGGACTATCTAGACACATTTAGCCCAGTGGCAAAGATAACTACAATCAGAGTTTTGCTTGGGGTGGCTGCAATCAAAGGATGGAACCTTCATCAACTAGATGTGAATAATGCTTTTCTCCATGGGGAATTAAATGAAGAGGTGTACATGACAATGCCCCCTGGTTTTGTATCTCCCAAACCTGGCCAGGTATGCAAGCTAATGAAGTCCCTCTATGGGTTGAAACAAGCTAGTAGACAGTGGAATCTAAAGCTTACCCAAGAACTGTTGAGCATGGGTTTTAAACAAGCTGTGTCAGATTCCTCCTTGTTCACAAGAGGGAAGGAAATGATTTTGTGGCTTTACTTGTATATGTTGATGATGTGGTGATTGCAAGTCCAGACTTAAACCAGGTGGATCAAATCAAAAACCACTTGAATGATGTTTTTCACATTAAAGATTTAGGACCACTTAAGTTTTTTTGGGGGCTGGAAGTAGCAAGGAACACTACAGGTATATCTGTTTCCCAAAGGAAATATACATTAGAGCTGCTAGAAGAGACTGGTTTTCTGGATTGCAAACCAGCTAAAACACCTATGGCAACAGCAACAAAACTCAGTAAAACCAGTGGGAACAAAATTGATCACATTACTCAATATAGAAGGCTTGTGGGAAAGCTGTTATATCTTACAATTACAAGGCCAGATATAAGCTATGCTACACAACAACTATCTCAGTTTCTAGATTGTCCTACTAATGTACACATACAAGCAGCACATAGAGTTCTAAGGTACATCAAAACAGCCCCAGGCCAAGGACTGTTCTTCTCAGCCTCTTCATCTCTACAAATTAAGGGATTCACTGACTCTGATTGGGCTGCTTGCCCAGACACTAGAAGGTCTGTCACTGGGTTCTGCATGTTTCTTGACTCCACCTTGATATCATGGAAATCAAAGAAACAACACACCATTTCTAGAAGTTCATCCGAAGCTGAGTACAGGGCTCTTGCAGCTGCAGCTTGTGAGATTCAGTGGCTCACTTACTTGCTGCAAGATTTGGGAGTACAACTTGATTCACCAGCCATATTGTATTGTGACAGCAAATCCGCAATTGCTATAACAGAGGATCCTGTGTTCCATGAGAGGACGAAGCACATCGAAATAGACTGTCATCTTGTGAGAGAAAAACTACAAAGACAAGTCCTGAAATTGATGCATGTCACCACTGAAAACCAGCTTGCTGATGCATTCACAAAGCCCCTTGCTTCTGCTATATTCTCTAAGTTCATCTCCAAGCTGGGTCTACATTGCTTGTACACTCCAGCTTGCGGGGGGGGGGGGGGGGGGGGGGGGGGGTGTTAAGCAACACGAGTCAACACTCAAGTCAACAAGCTGATTCCCAATCAACCTCCATAACTAACTCTGTTAATTCTGTTAATACTGTTAGCTTTTGTAGAATAGTTTAAAAGCTTTTCTTTCCCGCTACTTTGTAGAATTACAGAGAATACATTCTGTGGAGAGAGAGAGAGAGATGAGAGGTTGAATCTAAAACACATCAATCAAGTTTCTCAGTTTCCTTCTCCCCTTTTCTTGAAACTGCTTCTCCCTTCTCGACACTTAGCAACATGATCGGTGATCCAACCTTCAATGTCAAAACATGATTTAATTAAACTAATAATTAAGATTGTAATGAAATACCTGACTGCGCTCATTCGATTATTGATCTCATGTTGAGTATCATAGATGTACAATTGTGCAAACTTCGGTTGTGAACCCTCATTTGGCAATAAGCTTCCTATCAACTGAAAATTCTGACCGTTGATCCTGAATACCGGAGGTGCCCTTCCAGTGTTTAAATTCTTATCAACCTTGCCACCCATTGATGTAAAACAGAACATGTTATTGTACGACTTATGTTCTAAAAAAAATGCGTCTTTTTTTCTCCTTGCGTGAAGAAAAGGTTGTACAACTTGTTAGGAGGATTAGTAACATATGGCAATTTGATTTTCCCATAACCACAGCACAACGAATACTAAGGAGTATCAGAAACTCTTTGCTTTCCCAAACGTTCTTCAAACCAAAAAAACGCACCACGATGTAGGCATATATCATTTGGATCACCAAAGTCACCATAAATAACTTTGCCAAAAAAAAAGATAATATTATACATTTGAACTTTATATTAGATGAAATCGAAAGTTGAACAATTATAAGAGATAATTGCATAAAATTTAATATTACCATTTTCAATGTCATAGTTAAGGTCTTCTTCTTCAGTTGTTAGATCAAATTCTTCATTTAAATTGCGACAATGACTTTGTTGGAGAGCAGTTTGATGTAAGTTGCTTGAATTGAACTGATCACCTAACAAATTGATATGTATATAAATATATTTACATAATCAGAAAATGATTTCAATCTAAATAAAATAACCATAAATAATTAAAATATATATTTTAAACAAATTTATATTAAAAAAGCTAGGGTATATATACTCACAGAAGTTATTATTTGAAGATGGCGGTGCACTGCCGCACTGGTCGACCGTAGATGCATTCAAACTCGAGTTCACACATGTCACTGCATTGAAATTGACAGAGATGGTTTAACATATAAGTAAAGATAAGATAACCACTTAAATTTCATTAATTATAATAATATTTTGGGAAAATGGCACTTTTTCTTCCTATGTTATATGCTTATAGCACTTTTTCCCCCTGAGTTATTCATGCATCCACATTTGCCCCCTCAATTATTATAAAAGTGGCGGTTTTTCCCCCTGATAATATTAAATAGACATTTTATCCTTAAAATACATATTTTATTTATTTCTCTTGTTCAACAAATTATTGTTTATACGTAGGGATGGCCACGGTTCGGTTCGAACTGAACCGAACACTATAGCAATCAAATAAAAAAAAATCGGTTATGATTCATAACATAACCCAATATTTGGGTTTCCGTTTATTAAAATTGTGAAGTGGAAAAAAATAGATTCTGAACCGTGAACCGGAGGTTCAAATCGGAACAACTACTAGCAATAGCTTAAAATTAGAATTATAATATTTGCAAATAGTGTATGTTTTTTTCGCATTTATATTGACTCTCACATATAAGTATATATAATCGCGATTTGGTTTTTATTTTGAATCGTTGTTTCACAATTTCGGATCCAATTTGAACTATTGGTTCAAACATTATTTTAAAATTTTATTTTTTTATTTTTAAAGTATTCTAAATTCAACAATTAATGTATTTTATTTTTTCAAATTGTGGTTATAATTTGTTGGAGAAGTAAAATAAAGGAAATATTTATTTTAAGGGTAAATATGTCCATTTAATATATCAGGGGGGAAAATTGCCACTTAAATAATATAGGAGGAAAAAGTGCTATAAGTATATAACACAGGGGGAAAAAGTGCCATTTTCCCTAATATTTTAATAACAATACCTTTTGAAAATTCAGTAAATGGTGTGACATCACAACTTCCAACAATTTGTGGTTCAAAAACACTAATATTGTGTGATATCTTTTTCATTCGGAATAAGGTTCAAATTGAACACTGAACATAACCTGAAAATGCAATTAGGCCACTAAATGAAAAAAAATGTAATTAGGCCACTGGACACTCCAAAAACGTGTAATTAGGCCACTGAACACTCCAAATGTATGCAATTTTACTAGATAACATGTTACCATCAATTTTTACAAGTTACCTACTTACGTGGCAGCTGAGGTGGCATTTTAAATAATTTTTAATAATAGATTTTTAAAAAATTAATACAAAAAATAAACCCCGTCATTTTTTTAAAAAAATACATTTTAAAAAAATTATTATTATTAAAATTTATTAAAAAGTATTTAAAAATTATTAAAAATGCCAACTTATCTGCCACGTAAGCAAGTAACCTGCTAAAATTGATGGTAACCTGCTATTAGGTGAAATTGCATACATTTGGAGTGTTCAGTGGTCTAATTATACTTTTTTTTTTCGTTCAGTGGCCTAATTGCATTGTTAGGTTATGTTCCATAGCCAATTTGAACCTTATTCCTTTTCATTCTTGATATATTACCTGCAGTTCCCCAAAAAAACTTATTAATTTTTAAGATAAAAACTTAATGCATTATATCACAAATAAGACAACTTACAAAGAAAGAATGAGGGGTATCAAAAAAACTTATTAATAAATCGCCATTACTGAGTATTCTTTACTAAATCATTTTATTTGATAATAAGTTTAATATTGAAATTATTATTAAATTGAGAATTATATCATTAGACTGAGCCATTTTGGGTGGTAGTGGCATATTATTGAAGGATGTAACATAATTTTGTTCTAAATCATTTCAACACTCGTGTTTTCAACATTGAAATTTGCGCTTCCAGATCCTAATAAAAATAAAAATTAAATGTTAGCAATAAGATATTTATGTACATAATTATGTTCTAAATTTTACACGAAATATTTTTTAATATAAAATTAAAAAATTTGACAATCTATATATATATATATATATATATATATATATATATATATATATATATAATAAATTTGTAGTATATAATTTACTATATATGACCACAAATTTTATTTCTTAATTATTTATTGTAATAAATGTATCTAAATATAAGAACATATTTTTTTTTAATGCATAAGAACATATATTTATTTCCCCTAATTTGTATCATATAATTATGTAAATACAATTTCTTGTATTACCATTTAAATTGCCACAAAAGGTAAAGTTTGACAATGGAGTTGCACTGCTAGTAGAATTGAAATTCGCGTTCACCTCAGTCACTACAATATAAATGTTCAACACATTATAATCATCATTGATATTAAAGTTAACTTTAAAAGAGTATATATTGATTAATAAGTATTCAGATAAAAAACAACCGTTCGTTATATTTCTCAACGGCGTGACATAATAACAGTCTACATGTTGCGCCTCTAAACTGTTTGTATTCGGCAACGATTTTTTATTTTGAAATATAGTTCCTGAATTTGGGAAAAAAAGGACATGTAAATGAAGATTGCTTTAGATTTCACACATAATATCAAATAATTTAAGCATCTGATCATTGAATCATAATTGAAATCTAACACTTACTATACCTTTGGAATTACTCATGTATTGTGTTACTTGATTATGATTTAATGGTGTACTGAATGTGTTTTTCACGTTATAACTTCCACTTACGGTTCCTATTTTATTCCAAAATAGTAGCATCAGTATAACAGCAATTTCTAAACTATGCTTAAAATTACAAATACTAACGGTTAAAGATGGCACTTAATGGATTAGATAGCGAAGATTGGAACAACCTATAAATTGGTGCCCAATCTGATTGCATGACGAATTGATATTCTACAACGGACTTCTAATCACACGTTGGTCACAAGATTCATTCTCTACAAATAACAATAATTAATGTCATAATAA
Organism: Ipomoea nil; assembly: GCF_001879475.1. Lineage (NCBI taxonomy): Eukaryota > Viridiplantae > Streptophyta > Magnoliopsida > Solanales > Convolvulaceae > Ipomoea > Ipomoea nil. The sequence goes on from NW_017617116.1 coordinate 8,554,298, forward strand.
TATACATACACTAGAATTATTTTAGGAAGCTGACTACGCCATTAATTTAATAAAACTAATTATTATTACCAAGGATCTTATAGTCTAATAGTCCTAAATCCCTCTTTTATATAGGAAGTTATGAAGAGATACTATATTGTAATACAGTCAGTACATTAAAAAAAAAACTAATCATTACTATGAAAAAATTAAATAGAAAAGTTATTATTTTATTACAATTAGCTAATTTATTAATCATGTATTCTGTTGGCATTATATTGTATTGTGTGCCTATAGGTATAGTAGATGTAGGAGAAAGAAAATTGTATTGGGATTATTGTCTCCTCGGTAGAAAATGATAATCGCATTGTAGTTTTTTCCTCTTTTGTCCACTCACCAAAAGCTTCCCTGTTTTGTCCACTATTTTAGAAAAAGTTCACAAACCAAGCTATGACTCAAAAGACACACCCATTCAAGTTACTACTTAAGAAAAATGTAATGTAGGAGTGAAACGATGAATGCTTCCAATTTTTATTGAATTGCTATTTTTTATCAAATTTTATGAAATTGTAATTTTATGATTTAATTGGAGGGAATTGTAATTTCACGTAATTACAATTCCTTCCAACTATGAAATCTTCACAATTTGTGAAATTGTAATTTCATGATAAACTATTATTTTATCATTCTCATGATTATATTATTATTATTATTATTATTATTATTATTATTATTATTATTATACAAGAACATTTTAATCTTTATTTATTTCTTCCCTTTCAATTCTCAATTTTCATTTTATTTTTTCCTACCAAACAATGTATTTTTTTTCTACAAAATTACAATTCATTTCCTCCTAACACTACTGGAAATTATGGAATTTCCGACCACCTGAAAGTGATCAAGTCAAAACTCAAAAGTCTTGTTCCGACCACTTTTGATATCCGGAAAAACCTTTGTTGCTATTTCCGACCACTTTTTAGACTTTTTAGTATCAACTTAATTTAAGATCACTTTCAGGTGGTCAGAAATTTCATAATTTCCAGTAGTGTAATTCACTTATTCCGACCAAACACCACAGTCCTAGCTAGCTCACAAAATGTCAAAATCTAAAAAGTGAATTATATTCATTCTTTCCAAAAGGGTGAACAACTCCAACCCTAAGGGTCACCCACACTCCGGCCCGACAGAGCATCTAAAATGATGTAAATCATGCGTACAAGGAGTCCCTCTCACTTTGAGTTATCCCACACTACCGCTGGTGAGACTCAATCCCTGATCATTCTTTCTAACTTTCACATCTATCACTATGCGGGCAAGTGAATTATATTCATTATACTATATATACATAGGGCATGGGAAATATGTTGGGTATTAGTCCTAAAGTTGATTCATTCATTTGGATATGGAAGCATTTATGGCATGTGAGTTGCAAATTTATTGTGGTCGTCCTCACGTAACCTCCATTTATAATACGTGTTGGTTCGTCCAACGGGTTAAATCGGAACATTTTTATTTGTATCAATTATAGGATTTAAATTTCATTATGATTTGTTGTTAGGGTTAGGGTACGTACAATAATTATTAAAATTAATTTCTTTTACGGTGTGCACATGCACCTTTTATTTTTTATTTTTAGAGTACGGAGCAGTAATAATAATGAATGGGGGAAGATGGGAGGGTTTAATGAAATCAAACTGCCATTCTCCTCCCTATTTACTCTACTTATCAAACTGCCAACTGTACCCTTTTTTTTTTTAATTTTTAAATCTAAGATATGTAAGCATGGCAAAGTATCCTCTATTGCCTACCATACCTAAAATAAAAATAAAAACAAAAATGGAATCCCACAACATTAGCATAAGGCAAATTATACCATGCATTGTGCGCACTGGCCCAAAACGATGTCGTTTTGTACCTTTTTGCGTGTCTGCTGTTAATTCCTTAAAAAAAATTCATGTTTCAAATGTACATAATTGTATAATAGAAAGCACCGAATTTTATAAATGAATACACATAATCTTTTTTGAAAGGATAATACATACATAATCTAACATAATACTCCGTACATAATATACATAAACTCTTAACATAATACACATAAACTCTTAACTCTTTAAAAAAAATCCATGTCTCGAATGTATAGAATTATATAATAGAATGTACAGAATTTTATACATGAAAACACAAAATTTTATAACTTAAAATTCACATATTTCAAATGTACAACATTATATAATAGAATGCACAGAATTTTATACCTAAAATTAACAAAACGACATCATTTTGAGAGGCACAGGACGCACATTGCTATGTGCGTCCTGGTGCACGGGATAACGATTGTTAGCATAACGCGTTGGTTAATTTTGAAAAATTGTATTGTAACTTTGGGGCTCAATAAGCCCAATTGGCCCAAAGTGGGATAAATCAATTGTTAAGCCGCAAGATGGACACGGTTCTAATACGACGCTGTTTGGTAATTTTAGAGTAACAGTGTCATTAATGGCACTGTTTTCCTCCATTAATCATGATTTTTTTTAATTGACACGGTGTCGTTTTCGCCGTTTTGGAACCGTGTCCACCTTACAAGGTGGATACAGTTCCACAACATAATTTGCTGGGATAAAGGGATCGTTATGCCGTGAGTACGTGCCCACCTTGCAAGGTGGGCACGGTTCGATATCCATAATTTCTATACTTTAGATTCATAATTTTTATACTGTAGATCCATAATTTCTATAATGTAGATTCATAAAATTTATACTTTAGATTCATAATTTCTAAACCGTAGATTCATAATTTAAATACAGTAGATTCATAATTTCTACACAATAGATTCATAATTTCTATACTGCAGATTTATAATATTTGTACTATAAATTCATAATTTCTGTACTATAAATTCATAATTTCTAAATTGTATAGTTATCATTATGAACATATAATTCTCTGATTTGTGAAAACAGAGTTCAACAATTAAAATCTAAAGTATAAATTTTATGAATCTACAGTATACAAATTATGAATCTACAACATAGAAATTATGGATATAGAACCGTGCCGCAAGGTGGGCACGTGCTCACGGCATAATTTGCCGGAATAAATAATATGGACTCATTGCGCATGGGTACGAAACGAAACCTTAGCCCAATATGTACATTGTTTTAATTCTCATATTATATTTTAAATAAATAGTATTTATTTGCTACAACTAGAAATTTATATTTATAACAAATAAATAAAGGATTTAAATTTCGAAAGTGAGATGCCATTTTCATACACGTATAAAACAAATTAAAGGTCACCATCCAAATCAATGATATTTATATATATGACAGTTATTTAGTACAAGTAGAGTAGATATGGTGATGATCTTTAGCAATTATTTAAACTAAAGTTGAATGGGCTAAGATAGATATAGATATATAAAGTAAATGGGCGGAGTAATGTTGTTTGTTGGCATAGGATATAGATAGATATCGATGATAGATGTAGCGTAGTGTACGTAGAATATTTAGCTTAGGAGGTAGCTAGGGTGCATATATTATTGATTGGATTGTGATTGTAGGTGTAGGGGGCGGGGAGGGGCGGAGGAATTGATTATTGATGCATGCATGGGAGGGGAGGATATGAGGGATAGCTAAACCTTGAGGATATCTGGAATATAAACTGGATATTGATGAATGCAGTCGGCCCAGGGAGTGTCCAGTACTGGAGGGTGAATGGTCCTATTACATTTCCAAACTGCACTGTTACACTTGAATCCACTCCCGAAAGCAATCTGCCACACTCTATCTCCTCTTTTCATTCTCCCTTTAGCTTCAATGTAACTCATCTCATACCACAGTGAAGATGAAGACGTGTTCCCAAATCGGTGCAGCGTCATCCGAGACGCCTCTACATGCTCACCCGAGAGCTCTAGATTTTTCTGCAGCTCATCTATTACAGCCCGTCCTCCAGCGTGGATGCAGAAATGTTCGAATGCCCGTTTGAAGTCTGGGACCTTCTTATTATTATTAGGGGATGAGGATTGGGATTTGCTACTCATCAGTTTCCCCCTCACCACCCCCACCACGAACATCACTAGTTCCCATACCGGTAGCACAAGAGGACCTATGCTTGTTATATTCGACTTCAATGCCTCCCCCGCCACTTCCATCAGGTTTATACACAAGTTTATCCCCACAAACCCCTCTTCATCTTCCTGCTGGAACACACATTTGTATGACTTGTCTTTGTTCCCCATATGTGTCCTCACAACGTGGAGCAGTCGGTACTTTGCCCGCTCCCCATCCACCCTCCTGTTCGACAATAGAAGCGCCGCTCCTCCCGTTCTAAAAAGGCAATTAGGAAGAAGCATTGATCTCTCCTTCCCCAGATACGAATTGGGAGTGATAATCTCGGTGCTAACAATCACTGCATTTGAGTTGCGGTGGGTTTGAAGCAAATCTCGGGCCAAATCTATGGATATTAGACCCGCACTACAACCCATCCCCGACAGATTAAAGCTCTTCACGTTACTCCTCAGTTTGTATTTGTTAACGATCATGGCAGAGAGGGAAGGAGTGGGGGAGAACATGCTGCAGTTGACGATGAGAATATCGATGTGTTTGGGGTTGAGCTGAGTCTTAGCCAAAAGTTGGTCCATAACAGAGAAGATGACGGTTTGAGCCTCTTCCCTGGCCAGCTTCAAGGTGGGAGTAGGGGGGATGTAATGTATAGCGGGTGGGACGCAAGTGCGCTCCCCCAAGCCAGAGCGTTCAAGGATTTGTTTCTGAAAATAGATAGTCTTAGGGTGTGTGGGGAAGACCAGTTGGGAGTGCTCCATGAAGGTGGCGAAGGGGACACGGTGGTTGGCAGGGGGCTTGTAACATGCATAGTCAACTAGGTAGACGGCACGAGGTCGGGAGGATATAATAATAAGGTATCCAAATGCACATGCACATGCACATGCGCAGAAGATGATCATCATTATTATGAATTGGGGAGGAGTACTACTGAAGAATGCTTCTGCAGCAGCAGCGTATGGGAGAGTAGTGATTCCTTGCTTGTATAAGTGGAGGAGGAGGAGCTGTGAGGAGGCATAATAATGTTGGACGATGACAGGAGGAGGAAATTTAAACAATAATAATGTGGGTACAAGGATGAAGACAAAGATGTAGCTAACACAGCAATACCATGCTAGCTGCTTCACATACCAGCTCATCACCTTCATTGGAGAAGATGATGATGAGTTTGAAAAGTTGGGTTGTTTTAGAACCATAATATAATGTTGAATTACCCTGCCTAGCCTAGCTTATAATTAGCTATTATATATATTCGATCCAATTGGTAGGGACTAGAGAGGGTACGGTTTTATATTAGTAACTATAGGAATTGAATTTGAATGTTACGTTGTGTAGGGGAATTGGGAATCTCCCTACCTAGTTAGCTAGTTGATAATTGATATATAATAATAGAGCAAATACCAAATTTGGTCCCTTGAGTATTACCAAAATGACAGTTTTGATCTACATGTTTAATTCCTACCAATTTTTATCAACGATTATTGTTTTAGTATCAATTTTCATCCACGATTATTGTTTTAGTATCAAAATTCATCACGCCGATCACCCCTTCATTTAAGACATGTTGAAATATGAAATTATTAAAAAAAAATTCTTCCTTTTCAAATTAAGATCCCCATTTGAATATGAATAAAGGGATTGAGGTAGGATGAGGAGGAGAACTGCGAATTAGAATCAATCTTAGGGCTTAAATCTCATTATTCATGTTCAAATTGGGATCTTAAGTTGAAAAGGACAAAAATACCCTTTAAAATTTTAGATCTCGGCATGTCTTAAACGGAGGGGTTGCCAACGTGATGAATTTTGACACTAAAATGATAGTCGTGGATGAAAATTGGTACTAAAACAATAGTCGTGAATGAAAATTGGTAGGAATTAAACATGTCGACCAAAACTGTCATTTTGCAAATACTCGTGGGACTAAAATTGGTAGTTGCTCTATAATAATAATATTATTGGCCCTGTTTGGTAAAATAGGTAGCCTATAGGTCAATTTTGACTTATTTGATCACTATTAGCTTTTTAACTTGGTTAAAAAATCAATATAAGTATTTCGTTAATTAGGTTTTTGTAACTCTAAAATGCTAAAATTCAAAAAGCTACTCAAACCAACTCTTTCAATTAGCTTATTGAGAAAAGAAATTATATCAAACAACTATCAGCTAACAGCTAATTTACCAAACACTTTTCTACAATAAGCATAGTATCAACTAGTTATACTCTCTAATTATATTAACTCAATCAGCTAACAGTCATTTACCAAATAGAGCCAATATGTGAATATTATTATATTATTATTGTTTGTAGTGGGCCGAGCGAATTAATTATAGTGATGATAAGAATTGTATGATAGTAGTGCACTATTATATTCGTGTTTTTTTTTTATCGTTGGATGATGTAGTTGCATGTTTCTCGCATTGCATTATATTGCCAGCTTAGCTATTTCTTTTAATTTGCTAAGGATTCCTATCCTAACTTATGCATACAAAGAGATACTACGTGATGATCCTAACTTGTGTTGCCTTACATACCTGCTACTTGATGATCGATTTCAAATTAAAGCTAAGCTAATTAAGCTGGCAATATAATATGCATGGGGTTTCCATTAAGTTGGTTCTCAAGTGACAGTAGACGGAGGGTAATTGCTTTTGGTGATCCAAAATTATCTACATGCTATAATATCATGTCTTTGGTGTGAAGGTAGAAAACATTTGGCAACCGTGAAATAAGGAAACCATTAACCACCCCTCATGTTGTTGTCTCTAAAACTCAATCATCTCATGCATGCAATTCAAATTTCAAAGACATTAGACATGTATAATACAATTTAATTGATATGTAATGAATTGAAATATATGACAGTATGACACTAGACTCGCTTAACAAAACTCACTGTCATCCTAAAACGAGAAGAGAGAAGGTAGCTTAAGCGACTAATTAAGCCATATATATTTATGTATGTAATAAGTCAATGGTACAATAAGGTGCAACTGTTTGCAACCCCAAATTGTTGTTATAAACAGTAGCTCGCCATTCGAAGTAACCTATTGTTAAAATAAAAAAAATAAATAAATAAATAAATATATATATATATATATATATATATATATATATATATATATATATATATATATATATATATATATATTATGAATATAAACATATTAAAATATATATAAGTATTTATATGGATATTATGAAACATATACTAAAATTTGACAATGAAAAAATTGTTTTGTTCATGTATTTAGGGAGAACTAGAGAAAGTTAGGGATAAAAAAATTCATAGAAAAAATATAAATCAATATAAACAAGCAATAATGAAGTAAAAATAATATTATCTCGAATTTGTAGAGGAAGATTGTAAAGTTTAGGAGAGAGAGAGAAAAAGTAGAGGTTAGGTATGAGGAAAATATAGGATAATGAAGAAAAAAATAATTTTATTAAAGTTAGATAGGTTTATAAAGTTTAAATAGGGAGAAAAATAGAATTTAAATACAGAGAGAAAATATTCAAAGTTGTTAGAAAGAAAAATTTTGAAATCTTGGGGTTGATGGTTGGATTTCAACTATTTATATTTGAAAATGAAAAGTCTACAAAAGTCCTAAAATTAAAAAGTCTACAAAAGTTCATAACTTTTTGAATACCACATAACTTTTAAAGACTCTTTAAAAGTCTTAATCGAATACCACACGACTTTTAAAGACTCTTTAAAAATCTTGATTGAATACCACTTGACTTTTAAAGACTTTCTAAAAGTTTGAATTGAATACCTCCAAACTTTTAAAGTTTATAAAAGTCTTTAAAACTCTATGAAAATCATGATTGAACTCATTGTCATCCTAAAACGAGAAGAGAGAAGGTAGCTTAAGCGATTAATTAAGCCATATATATTTATTATGTATGTAATAAGTCAATGGTACAATTATATATGAGGTTTCGCAACACCCCGCCGAGTCGTACCAGGCCACCAATTAACTTACATATGGATGGGCAAGAATTAGTGAGTTAGTAATGATTGTATCTTGTGTCATAAGCACTTGCAAGTAAACTTTTTATAACACATGCTAATTGTAATATAAATACCTAGCCATCATTTATGAAGAAAAGAGGCCGACTTTAACTCTTTAAGATCAATAAAAGAGTGGCTCTTCTTTGTCTAGATATAGAGTGAACGGTGCACCTTTATACATATGTAGTGAGAAGAAAATATATACATTTGAATCCAAACCGATAACATACCCCCTTTTGTCACTTTCTCCTTGCTGATATCTACACCATTCATGGTGAACACGGTTCCAACGGTGTTAGTACACCGTTATTTTTTTTTTTTCTTAATTAATTGCGTGACTTTTCTTCTTTATTTTCACATTTTGCGGTTTCACTTTAATTTGAGGTGAACAAAGATTTCGGACATTCATAAATTATGAATTCATGCATGCACATTCACTTTGGAACCATGCCTACACATTCCCGTCCGAAATCACGGACATTCATAAATTATGAATCCATGTCTGCACATTCACTTTGGAATCATGCCTACACATTCACTTTGGAACCATGAGATTATGAATTTTCTGTTATAAGATTATGAATTTTCTGTTATGAGATTATGAATTTTCAGTTGTGAGATTATGAATTTTCTGTTATGCGATTATGAATTTTCTGTTATGAGATTATGAATTTTCATTACATTCATAATTTCGGACATTCATAAATTATGAATTCATGCCTGCACATTCACTTTGGAACCATGCCTACATATTCCCGTCCGAAATCACGGACATTCATAAATTATGAATCCATGCCTGCACATTCACTTTGGAACCATGCCTACACATTCACTTTGGAACCATGAGATTATGAATTTTCTGTTATGAGATTATGAATTTTCTGTTATAAGATTGTGAATTTTCTGTTATGAGATTATGAATTTTCAGTTGTGAGATTATGAATTTTCTGTTATGCGATTATGAATTTTCTGTTATGAGATTATGAATTTTCATAAAATTCATAATCTCATAACAGAAAATTCATAATTTGATCAAACGCGTGCCGTTAACTCCACATCCGCGAATTTTTTTTTTTTTTTAACCTAAAAACGACGTCGTTTTGCCTTGTGTTCACCATTCTCGGTGAACACGATTCCATGGCATAATTTGCGATTGTGGCATTCAACCTACTTAGATTTATCCCGTCAGTACATTAGATTGACTAAATCTTTCAATATGTATATATATCTAGCTGTTACAGCGCGTTTGGTTGGAGGGGATTACGTGGGAAAGGAATTGCAATTTCATGGGAGATGAATTACTGGGAATAAAGTGAGAATTTAAATTCGAGTGTTTGGTTTACAGGAATAGAATTACTAGGAATTTCAATTCTAATGTTTGGTATACATGGGAATTGAAAGGATTAGTAATATAAAGTCTAAAATGCTCATTATTGTTGTGGTATTAATTTTAGATTAAAAAAATGGAGGGGTAATTTTGTCTCATTAGTAATTTTTTTTCTTCTTAAAATGGAGGAATTGCAATTCCTTCCAACCAAACTAAGTAATTTTATAGCCTTTGGAATTAGGTGGAATTAAGTGGGAAGGGAATTTAAATTCCCTCCAACCAAACGCCGCCCTGTTAGGGTTAATTCCTTGACCTATTAATTAAGGCCTACTATATTATTGCATATTACAAACACTAATTTAATTTATAAGTGGAGTTCGATGTATGATATTGATGATTTTATCGGGAGCGAGTCCACCATAAATCAGGTACATAAATATAAAATAGGAATAGGAAAATAACACTCTTATTATCGGGGCACGAAGCCCAATAAATATACACAAAGACCCCTAGGGACCGACCCAAGAACAGTGGCCCAAAAGAATAAATAACTAAGCAAAATAACTTAAACTAGAAAACCCAAGGACAGCGGCCCAAAAGAATAAATAACTAGCAAAATAACTTAAACTAGAAAATGAATAAACATAGAATAATTAAATTACCCCCGGGATTGAAACCTTGACCAACCAATTCAAGGAGAATGACTCAAACCACCATACCCGCATGGGCAACTCAACTGGTTACACAGGTGAAAGTTTGAAAAAATAACCATGGATTGAGTTTCACCAGCGGTAGTGTGGGAGCAACCTCTTAAAGTGAGGGGGGTTCCTTGTGCGCAGTGAGCCAAGGTCTAACCTCTGTAGTTCATGTTCAGTTGAGGAATGACTCAAACCACCACGTAATTAAGAGAAGTCTTCTCGTTTTTTTAGGTTTCGGGTCGGAGTGTGGGGGGCCCTTAGGGTTGGGGTTCAGCCTTTTGGAAGAATGACTCAAACCACCACGTAATTAAGAGAAGTCTTCTTGTTTTTCTAGGTTTCCTAAACAGACGACAGCCCCCCTCATCCCTTATACTGTTACAGGACCCTCCCAAGTTGTCCAAGTGTACGACATCTTGCATACGTCCACCACCCCCACCCACATGTCCCATCTCCTTGAGTTGTATGTCGACCGCCACCTTCACCCGCGCGCTATCCCGCGTTCGTCACCAAGCACGACGCCCTCCAGTCCCACGTTGCTCGCCACTCTGCATGCCAGCAGCCACACCACACATCGATCGCCATGAACGCCCGTCGCCACGGCTCAACTCCATCCACGCTACCACACTGCACACCTCCTAGCCGTACATCGATTGCCATGCACGCATGCCGCCACGTCTCCACTCCATTCGTGCCGCCACACCGAACGCCCACACGCGCCGTCACATCGATCGCCATGCACGCCTTTAGCCATGTCTCCACTCCATTTGTGTCGCCACACCGCCCGCCTCCTAGCCGGGCAATCTGGGACGACTTCGATCGCCTTGGGGCGACTCGCTTCCTTGGAGACGACCACGCCCCCAGAGCTGTCACAACGCGCACCTCCTAGCCGTACATCGATCGTCATGCATAGGGATGGCAATTCTACCCGTACCCAATGGGTTCCCCGCATCCCCGCCCTACGGTTTTAAAATACCCGCACAATTTGGGTAATGGGTGCGGGTATGGGGGGAATTTGTATACCCGCGTGGATATGGGTGCGGGTGTGGGGGGAGGTATCTGATGTGTAGCAAAAATAAGATGTGAGCTCGGGTGTGTTATGTCGTCCTCAGGGGATTGGGGGATATGGCACGCAATATGCAATCACAATAAACTAGGCACTAGCATAGGGAAATCAACAAGAAGCTAAGCAAACTACAAGTTTAAGGAAATGATAAGACTAACACATATACACAAAGATAAACACGAAAATAAAGAGATAGGACTCAAGCTAGGGAGCATTATCATCTAGATGCTTTAACAACCTAAGGGATTAGGGAGAACAAGTAACCAAGGAAACAAGCGGGAATGCACGTAGGTATCCTAGTCTACGAACCATTCTCGTGATTAATAAACAAGGATTAGAACAAGGAATTGCCCACTTTCGTGGTGAATCAATTCCAAGTCCATCAAGCACACAAAGCATCTAAAGCCCCCAATTTCCCCTGTTTTCGTAGGAAGAAATCGGGTCTATGCAAGGGGTGGCTTGGATTCATCACCCAACTCTCGTTGAGGCAAGGAATCCTCCAAAAACAAGCTAATGAATGTGTACATCAAACATTAACAAGATATAAATACAAAACCTTCACAAACACATGAACCCTAGGTTGGAGTTCTTCCCCCTTTTTGCAATAATCACAAATCAAGCATCAAGATAGATAACACAACCCTAACTCAAGTCCATAAACTAACTACTCATGATTAAATATCATAAAGAACCCAAAAGCACAAGCATTAAACATAAATCTTGCAAAAGAAAGAGATGAAAGAAAGAAAACTTCTCTAAAGAAATTGGATGGTGGAATCTTGAAATGTTGGAGTCCAAGCTTCAAATCCAAGATTACAAGCTTCAAAAGTGTTAAGAAACATAAATCTAAGCCTAATCTAACCTAAAAATATGAAGGAGAATAAAAGAGAGTGTCTAGGGTTCTAACAAAAGTCAAAACCATGGAAAAAGAGCTCAATTCGAGCTTAAATAGGGGCAGAGCAGGTAGGGACGCCCTCAGGGATGGGCGTACGCTAGGGGGTACGCCACCTGCTTCATTCTTGAGCTGATGGATGGGCGTACGCAAGGGCGTCCCATTTTTGGTGCATTTCCAGTGAACACTGGAATGGTCGTACTGGCATGCGTACGGGCGTACGGCAGGGCGTACGCCACCTGGTTCCTTTTTCAGATCTCGGATGGGATGAGGGATGGGCGTACGCGAGGCAGTACGAGGCTCCTGGAAACAGAATTCTGTGCACTTGTCTTGACTTCTAGGCTATTTTCATCCTCTAAAACCATTTTATTGGCACTTATGGTCTTCAACAAAGTTGTACCCCTTTAAGTTGGCTTTCCAATGGTGCAATAATCACCCCATTTGGACATTTCTAGGCCGAGATATGGTCAAAACACCGAACAGTGTCCGAAATGAGCGAAAATTACAATGTCTTGATCTTTTGCTCCTCTTTTGTTTTGGTTTGCCCAAATGACTAAGACCATTGAATACACCATTCTTAGGTTTCCTTGGAAGTGTTTTGCCCATCAACTTAGCTTCTCCTTGGCTACCATGGACTCTAAATGTATCCATAATGCTCCACTTGACTCCAATATCCACCAAAATGCATGATATTACTCATCTTTGATTCCAATGCTTTCCAAACCAAACTCCTTGCAAAATAACACAATTTAGTCCCAATCTCATGAAATTTGGAATGATCTATATGCAAAATGGCTTAGAGAAATGGGGGAAAATATAGACAAATAAACACTTATCAGTATCCCCACCCTGCACTTATATATACACATACTTGTGTTATTAGTATTTATTTATTATATAAGTTTATAATAAAAATGCATAATGAATTAAACTTCTTTATGTGCTAGTGCCTCGGGGATAATTCAATTGAATTATCATCTCATTGTCTTCGCTTTTTGTTTATGAAAATTGATTAGGAACAACACAAATAACATAATGAGGAAACACTTAATACAATTTATACTACCAACACAATTTTAGTTCTAATTAAGGACTAACTTCATTGGCTCTTATTAAATTTTAGAGTTATGTTTAAACTTATAAAAAAATCCATGTGATAATTAGAATTGTAGTATAAATTTGTTATTAGAGTTAAGTGTAATATTAATAATTAAAGTTGCGGGTTGGGTATTACCTGCACCCGCAAAATCCCCGCGGGGGCAGGTATGGGGTAGGAATTTTATTACCCGCGCGGGTGCGGGTGCGGAGAATGGATTGGGAATGCGGGTGCGGGGGCAGGGGATATATCCCCGCACCCACCTGCCCCATTGCCATTCCTAGCCGTGCACACTTGCCGCCACATCTCCACTCCATTCGTGCCGCCACACCACACGCCCACCCGCGTCGTCTCTTAGCCGGGCAATCTGGGACGACTTCGGCCACCTTGGGACGATCTAGGACGACTTTGACCACCTTGGGGTGCCTCACTTCCCCCGAGACCACCACGACCCTAGAGCTGTCATACCGCACACCAATTACTTGCACTTGTAACATATTTTACTTGTACTTCGATATTCAGTTATTTACAAAAACGTCATCACATCGTTTTTTACTGTGAGTTATTTTTTTTTTCTCTCTCTCTTATATATATATATATATATATATATATATATATATATATATATATAAAATTTATAATTTATAATTTAGAGTACCTTTTTTATGTTATTGACCCTATTAAATGTAGAGTAAAACCTACTGAAACACAAAGAGTCAATGTCCCACACTGTAGTTCAAACCTGAGACTTCTTATTTGAGGGGTCACAATTATATATTGAGATTCAAATTCGAAACCTCTCATTTAAGGGGTCACAATTATGCCGTGTGACCACAGTATACATAATTTAGAGTAACAAAACTCGCGTAAAATAACTTTACATGTTATATATACAATGTAATTATGTAATTCCCAAATGCAACTTCATCATTAACCTTAGATTCTTTGGGCTTGAAGTTCCCATCGTTATTGGATGCATGGTCAAACAAGCAGGCAGGCTTAATACAAGCGAAGAAAAAGGCCTGCAGTTATTAAATCATTTCGCATTAGTGCGTTATTTTATCGATTAATTTATTTGTAAAATTATATTTAATTATTTAATTTGACAGACTCAAATTGAGATGACTAATAATAATAAATAATATGGTTACTAAATTAACTATTAGACTTTTTCAAAATATATATATATATATATATATATTAAACCAACTTAGATGTTTTTGCCCCAGTCCAAAATCATACCATCACATCGAATATAGATTAAAATTTATTTGAACAAATACGAGTTTATTTCATAGAGATATGGTCAAATGCTTTCAAAACTATTTTAAAATATTAATTACTTGCACCATCAAGTAATTAATAAAGGAATAAGTTACTGATCTCAGATGTATTCTTCCCCTTTCTCTAATAAAGGAATATGAGTTTGGCCAGTAAGGATCAAGTCTAATACCACGTGATTAGGGCGATATGATTTATAAGAATTGTTGAGCGGAGGTTGGTAAAAAGTCAAGTCTAGTACTCAAGCTCTCGGAAATGTGATGGGAGTATAAAGAAATAAAGCTATACTTTCACTATGAGCTAATTAACATTCTCTCCCTTGACGAATATATCATTTAGGAGAAAACACACATCTCACATATACCCATGGGTCGAGACAACCATGCTCATCTAACATTTGGAAATATCCAACAACTATGCTCATCTAATATCTAAAAACACCTAACAAGTCCAAACAATGTTTGAACTTGTCACTAGTAAGTGTCTTTGTCAACATGTCTGCTACATTCTCACTTATATGAATTTTCTGAAACAAAATCTCACTAGAACTCTAGAAGCAACCGACTCTCTAACCTTATGAAAGTGTACATCAATATGCTTGGTTATTGCATGATATACTTGATTTAGCTAAAAAGATGGCACTTTGACTATCACAGTGCAATTGAACTCCACCTTACTCAATGCCTAATTCCTTAATCAAACTTGAAAGCTAAGCCACAAAACCTCTTTAGCTGCCTCAATCACGAGTCACGGCCATCTATTATGCCTTAGTTGTGGACAAAACTACAATCATGGTTGCAGTAGGCGCTAGTCGCTAGTTAGGCGGTAGAGTAGCGCCTAGCGCCTAAACAGCCTAGGCGGCTAACTATTAAAAAAAAAAAAAAAAAAAAAAAAAAAACAGTACACGTGTGTGTCGCTCTGTGTGTGTGTGTGTGTGTGTGTGTGTGTGTGTGTATATATATATATATATATATATATATATATATATATATAATGAAAAAAATTAACAAGGTCGAGTTGGCCAGGTTAACTCAACTATCTCGACCGAAATAATGAACGAGTTAACTCAGCCGAGTTAGGCGCTAGGCGGGCGCCTAGGGGGAAAATCGCCACGATCTAGGGGCGCTTATACCGATTTTTGCAACAGTGGCTACAATAGACTGAATTGATGATCTTTGAGGGATCTGAGCACTACACTATGCTTACTTCCCAATGGGGTCATCCATCCTGTAATTGTCGTAAGTCAAGCAGGTTTCATCGCTTTTTTTTTTTTTTTTTATGGAGCCAGAAGCCTACTCAAAAAGTTTCTTCCATTGTGTATTAAATTTCAGTACGTAACATTGTTGTCAAAGAAACTCAAAAAAAAAAAAAATGATGAAAGAAAATAATGAAAACCCTTCAATTGATTTCAGGATGCTTTTAACATTACATAGAGTACCATATATATACTATCACACTTCTTAAATTAATGCAAATAAAATAATAAAGTGACTAATTATTTTTCTAATTATCAATAACACATAAATACTAATTATTTTCCTAATTACATATATAAAATAATATAGATTTTATTGTTGTGAGATTAGTGCCAATCAATGGTGTATCACTATAAAGGAATAAAAAGAGATTTTTATTTAAATTAAAAGTAAAATTGGTACACATCTCATCGCGATGTGAAAAAAAAAAATGAAGCATTCATGTCTTTAGTCTAAACAATATAATAAATAGTCTACATCATAATTAAAAATTAAACCTAATTAAAATATACTGTACGGAATAATATACATAAATAAACCGATTGAAGGTTTTTTTGCACATAGCTTCAATGTTCAAAGGCTAGCTTGGTGATTGAATTTAAGACTTCACCAAACCATCAAGCTAGCTTTGACTTGTACGTCTTATTGATGTTGGTGAGATGTCGCATTTCTTATATGTCAAACAAAATTCATTTTCATGCCTCTTTTCAACCCTTCACCTACCGCAGAATATTATATTTTTATGCATTTCTATATCTAACAACTACACTCAGTATATTAATGAGTTATCCTAACTTAATAAAATTTGAATTATAAAGTTACCTATTAGGCTATTAAGCATATAAGCATATTAATGCCAAAAATTACTAATGTAACTAACTTGCATTGTAGTATATATTCTGATATTTACAAGAATTCTAAGTGCACAATTCGTATTTTTTATGAAAAACCAATAACTATTTCTATTGACAAATAATTGTTGCTATCAAAGACAAAAGTAGCCCAACCTCTCACCAAGGTAGTCTTGATGAATTTGACACAAGAAAATTATAGTTGTGATGCTATTTGATAAAGACATCATGTATTTTATTTATTTATTTAAATTGTTAATAATATTCAATTCATCAAAGACAATTTATTTTCATGTAATGTAACTAGTAAGTATCCGTGCATTATTAATTTAACAAATGAGCAAATTACACTTTTGGTCCTATGACTATAGGAGATGTGTTAATTTCACTCTTGACTTTTAAAACTAATAATTTAGTCCTTTAACTATGTTTTTTTTTTTTATAGCAAATTTGGTCCTTTTGGTCAAATCACCGGTGAATAGTCTCTTTACCATCTGAGTAGTTTCTTCTTCTTCGCGTTCGGCTAACAGTTGCCAAGAATCTCAATTATGTTCACATATACACAATACTAAGGCTCGAACACTAAACCTCCCACATAAAGGGCCTAACCGGATACTAGTGGATCACAAGCCACTTGATTTGTTGACGTTTATTTGATTTGTAATTAAAATTACATGAATTTATAAAATGATGTGAATAAAATTTCTTAATCACACTTTGGAGGAAAAAAAAATTTCTTAATCATTTTGCTTTATTAATATATATTAAATATTAATATATATATATATATATATATATATATATATATATATATATAGAGAGAGAGAGAGAGAGATAGAGATATAGAGATAAGATAGAGATTAGTAGTAACTTACTTAAACGGGTAAAACTTATAGGTTTAAAATTTGTTAATTAACGAATTTAATTACATTATTGGCGGAATTAAACACCAATTTGATACTTTTTGTTCTATATATATGCTTTATAGGTAATTAAGAAGCAAGAAGCAGGTAGATAAAACCATCTAAAAGGAAGGCAGAAGAAGAACCTAAAGTCATAACCCGTCCGCGTTCACAGCTGTTTTCGCATAGGAATCACAACTAAGTCATCATCCCATACATGCACCAAAATCTATGTATCTATTTAAAAAACAATATAATAGGCCAGCTCCCTCGGAGACAAGCTCCTCCTATAAATCAAAGCTAGCTTTCCGAAGAACATCTCATCTCCCAAGCTAACGTGGTCTCCATACCCTCTTTATTCTCTAGCTTTCAAAGAAATTAAAGAATGGGGATTGAGAAAGCCAAGGCACTCTTGCAGGATCTAATAGATAAGTCCGGTGGTTGCGCCGTTGTGGACGGCGGCTTCGCCACCCAGCTCGAACGTCACGGCGCCTCCATTAACGACCCTCTTTGGAGCGCTCTTTGCCTCATCAAAGATCCTCATCTCATCAAACGGGTATGCATTATCAAATCAGTTTTATATTACTATCATTGTTAGTTGTAATTATCTATACGTTAGTGGCAGCATATATATATATATATATTCCTAAACAAGTTTCTTTAATTTCTTCTTTTTTTGTTTTTTTATACGGAGTATTAATTAATTTCAAGTTGATGAATAAAATTTATATATTTGATTGAAGATAGTTTAGAAATTCTTTCAAACAAGTTTTTATATACGGAGTAATTGGTACAGTAATAATTAGTATATAATATAAATGTGTGTTTCCTAAATCAGGGCAAACTAAAAATTTCAATTGGAAAAAATTAAATGTGATTCAAGCAAGGTGTTGTATTTGTAATGTTTGATTAATTGCATCTAATGGAAAATTGATGGATTTTGAATATGTGGTGATCAGGTGCATTTGGAGTATTTGGAAGCTGGGGCAGATGTATTAGTGACTTCATCTTATCAGGTTTGAATGATTTCTTAAGGTTGACACATTGTCTGAACAACTTTAAGAATAACCTAGTTTAGTTTCATTGCATGTATGGTTATAGGCCACTCTTCCTGGATTCTTGTCTAGGGGGTTTTCGTTAGCAGAAGCCGAGTCACTATTAAAGAATAGTGTTCAACTGGCTATAGAAGCCCGGGATAAGTTTTGGGATTCTGTGAAAAGAAATGGGAAGCAGAGATATAACAGGGCTCTTGTTGCAGCCTCTATTGGAAGCTATGGAGCTTATCTTGCTGACGGTTCAGAGTACAGGTACTTGAGATCTCTCATCTCTCATCTATCACTTACATTATATTGTGTATTTAGTTGCATATATGCCTAATTAACATCATGCTTTCAGTGGGAAATATGGACCTGATGTAAGTCTTGACAAATTGAAGGATTTCCATCGTCGGAGACTGCAAGTCCTTGTGGGAGCAGGGCCAGATTTGTTAGCATTTGAGACCATCCCAAACAAACTAGAAGCCCAGGTACTCCATTTCTCATATGTAGTTAATTGGATAAAATTGTAGTTATACATCACTCCTAAGAAGTGAGATCAGTTTTGGTGCAACATTTTCAGCTCAACACTGCTGACATTAGTCATTTTTAAATAATGTATGTTGTTTCTGTTAATTTATTGTATCTTCCATTTAATATAGTACTATTGCACAAGGCAATTAGGTCCATTTTCACATCTTCTTTTTGTGGGGAGTTTGGGTTTCTTACAACAAGATAGTGCTATAGGAAGTTAATATTTTTATTTCTTAGCATAATTGTTTAATTATTCGGGGTAGTAATGCTTGCCTGCCTTCTAATTAGAATGTCCACATGCATGGCGACAGGCTTGTGTGGAGTTGCTGGAGGAAGAAAATGTTGAGATTCCATCTTGGATCTGTTTCAGCTGTGTGGATGGTGAGAATGCACCGTCTGGGGAAAGTTTTGAGGACTGTCTCAACATAATTAACAAGAGTCACAGAGTTGGTGCAGTCGGCTTAAACTGTGCCCCTCCTCAATTTGTTTTGAGTCTCATCCAAAAATTTAAGCAGGTATGTATATATAGTATATGTTAGTAGTTATTATTATTTCCACAATATGAATTGAAAGAGCTAGTCAAGAACAGAAACAGTTGCATTTATTTATTTATTTATTTATGCACTTATTGTGCAGATGACTGGGAAGGCAATAGTTGTTTATCCAAACAGTGGTGAGATATGGGACGGCATAGCAAAACAATGGCTGGTATAAGTCCCTCTCTATCATAATTTCAGATTCTCTTTTAATTTGGTTAAATATAAACTTAGCTTGTGTTGCCAAATCGAATTATATAAGTTGACATGTATGTATGTATGTATGTTGTATTGACAGCATTCAAAATGTTTTGATGATGACAAGTTTGAGTTATTTGCCCCTTTATGGCGAGAAGCAGGAGCTAATTTGATAGGTGGATGTTGTCGTACCACACCATCTACCATTCAAGCTATTTCAAGAGTCCTCAAACAAAGAATGATTCAATATTAACAACATGTTTTTTTTTTTTTTTTTTCTTCTTCTTAGCTTTCTCTTATAAGATTGCACCTTTTGTTGAGACAGAAAGTTACGTTGTAGCAACGAGTCTTGTATTACTTTAATTCATTAAAAGTGATGAGTAATTATCTCAATGCTAGTTTGAGGCAAGGAGCGGAGATGCACTGTACTACTTAATTAGCTAGCTTGTTCATTTTGCTTTTTGAGATCAGATCAGAGGCAACGTAACTTTCATCATTTCAAAAAGCTACGACTATTCATTATTCAACGTAACATCAAGTACGTGCATTGGACATAAAGGCAGAGTGATGTGCCATCTCAGTTTATTTATTTATTTTGAAAACAAAACAAATATATTAATTAAACTCCGAAAAGTAAAGCATTACAAATGAAATGAGGGTGGATTTACTTGGTCCTTTACGGGCCTCCAAAAAAAATAATTGAAAGAGAATATTGATTTAATATTTTTTTTTTTTTTTTGTATCAAACAATGTAATTTAAATTTTTATTTCTTTCATCCCAACCAAACATTGTATTTTTCCAGTTTCCACAAGAATATTATCAAGATTCTAGGATTTTAATCAACCTAAAGCTTCACGTATTTTCGGAGTAAAAACTATATTCCAAGCTACACATTTTGCATGAATTACGCTATGCTGTTAGTTCAGTCTTGTGAGACTTGTCAAAATTTTAACTCTCTTTCCTTTTGATAAGCACTATAGCTTGGGAAAAGATCCTTTAGATAGCAAATTCATCTTAACCAACTCTTATGGGCAAATAGAGTTTGTATAGTTGTTGAGTTTTGAATTTGGTCCTCAACTACCAATTTGGTCCTCAACTATCATTCTTACTCAATTAAGTCCTCAACTATGTAACTTTTACTCAATTAAATCCTCAACTATACAATTCTTACCCAATTTAGTCCTCAACTATACAATTCTTACCCAATTTAGTCATCTGTATTAATTTGACTGTTTGTTGACTGTCAAAAGTCGGGATAAAATTATAATTTTACAAGATTTCTCCTTCCTCTCCATTTAGCAGCGCCAAACCATGCAGCAATACACTCCGATCAGATTTCGATCGTCAAAAAATCGTTGGAAATCAAATTCATGGGCTACCCACTACTTCGATACTGACAGGTTTAGAACCCAACCGGAGCTTATTGCTACATGGTTTGGCGCTGCTAAATGAGGAGGAAGGAGAAAACTTGTAAAATTACAACTTTATTTCCACTTTTGACAGTCAACAAACAGTCAAATTGACAAAGGACTAAATTGGGTAAAAATTGTATAGTTAAGGACTTAATTGGGTAAGAATGATAGTCGATGACCAAATTGGTAATTACGACAT
This sequence comes from Ipomoea nil, assembly GCF_001879475.1. NCBI lineage: Eukaryota > Viridiplantae > Streptophyta > Magnoliopsida > Solanales > Convolvulaceae > Ipomoea > Ipomoea nil. The sequence goes on from NW_017617116.1 coordinate 8,575,636, forward strand.
AGTCGAGGGACTATTTTGGGTATTAACTCTTGAATATATGACAATTAGTTGAGTTGGAAGCTGAGACCTTACCTTCAAAACGAACAAACATGCTCTACAAATAAATTGAAACTAACACACTATATTATTGCGACGGTCATACATTAATTTAATTTATAATTAGAGATTTATAATAGTTTATAGTCTTTTTTTTTTTTTTTTTTTTGAAAACCAACCAAAAGATGATTGTACTAATGAATCAAAGCTGCAATCCAGTCAGGTAGGGCTGTTAACGAACCGAACATAAACGAACAGAGGTTGTTCGTGTTCGTTTGCTAAGAATTTTGGAGTGTTCGTGTTCGTTTGTTAAGATTTTTTAAAATCCTGTTCGTGTTCGTTTGTTAAGCGTTCATTAGTGTTTGTTAACGTTCGCGAACACGTTCACGAACGTGTTCGTTTACGTTAACGAACATGTTCACGAACGTGTTTGTTAACCTTCGCGAACACGTTCACGAACGTGTTCGTTAACGTTAACAAACACGTTCACAAACATGTACGTTAACGAGCATGTTCACGAACATGTGATTTACGTTCATGAACGCGTTCGTGAACCTTTAATAACCAAACACCTGCACATGTTCATGATCATAATTCTTTCGTGAACAACAAATAATCTACGTTCAAGAAATAATCAACGTTCATGATCACAATATAATCTATGTATATATATGTTTGTGAACATTATTAAACGAACACAAAACGAGCTTGTTCACGAACATTATTAAACGAACACAAACGAGTTTGTTCACGATCTCTTAGCAAACGAGCATACAACTGTTCAAGTTCTGTTCGTTTATCAACCGAGCTCTAAACTTTGTTTGTTAATGGTTCGTTTACCTTAACAAACGAACATAAACGAACACTTACCGAACACGAACACGAGTAGTTTGCCGAAAGCTCTGTTCGCTAACACCCCTACAGTCAGGAGAGATAGAATCCCAATACATAAACTGGTCATGTGAAAAAGCTAGAGAAGCTAGAGTGTGAGCATGTGAATTAACATGCCTAGTAACATAACTTAACGAGCAATAATTAAACAAAATCATTGAGGTCCTATATTGGTCCACTACGACCCCAACATAGGATAATATAGTCGTTGATTCCTGGGGTATAGCATTCCGAAGCTCCGTGCAGTCCGTGAGGAGATCCACCGTTGTTACATTTTTCTCTAGCAGCCAGGATAGGGTCTCCTTACAAGCTAGCAGGGCCTCCGCCATAAGTGGCGAAAAAAAAACCGGTAGCTTTCCATTTCGTGCCGCAAAAAAAGAACCGTCCAGCGAGAGGAGCACTATGCCGAAGGTGGCTTCCCCAGTGGCCTGCCGGAAACCCGCATCTATATAGCATCTTGGCCTGAAGTGGTTGCCATTCATCTGTGCCGCAACCGGCTCGGGCTGAGAGGGCGCTGATTGTCCTGTCGGAATGAGCTCAAGGCAACCGTCGCTCTCCTCCATGCGGCGGCGGGGTGTGGGAGGGCTCCATCCCATACCGCCGAGTTGCGGCTCCTCCATAAATGGTACAACACTGCTACCATGAGTCCACTCTGCTCCTCTGTCAATATTGTAAGTGCACCCGTTAGCCATGCGGGGAATGAGTTGGTAATAATATTTGTGATAGGTAGCTCGGAAACATTCCAAACAAGTCTAGAATATTCACAAGTAACTAATGCATGCATAACATTCTCATGAACCAAACCACACATTTGGCATGTAGGGTCCACCTCCACCCTCTTTATAATCAAATTAGTAGTTGTAGGGAGAATATCACAAATTGCCCTCCACATGAATGTCTTCCATTTTGGAGGTACCTTCATCTTCCACATAATAGTCCATTTATCAAAATCCCCTGGTGTATGTTCATAAATCCCCATAATATTTTTGTAGGCATTCTTTACCGTGTAAATCCCTTTGGGGTAGCCAAGCCAATACCATGAGTCCTCATATCCTGGGCTTATAGGGATTTTAACTATGCGACTCACACCCTCATCATTAAATAAATTAGCTAAAATATGGGGATCCCAAGTATTAGTCTGTTCATCAATTAACCCTGCTACCCTGGCGCCTCTCAGCTCCTCAGGCATGTCTGTTTGAACGAGGTGGTTGGGATCATCCGGTAATCATAGGTATCCCCAGATCAATGTTGTTTCCCCATTACCAATCCTTCTTCGTACTCCTGCAAAAACCATATCATGTTTATAGACTCTTTGTTCTACTAGTTGTGTTGCTAAATTTTATCCTTTTATAGTATAAAGAACTAAAGGAGATAAATTGTATGAATTACAATTACAAAATACATTGGAATAAATTCTAGAGTGTGAGGATCAAATTGTCCTCTCTAATAATGCTATATCTTTCTTTCCCTATGAAGTTCACAGTCATTTTGATCTTTATGCTACTTATTTGTTTTTAATTTTTATATATACCAAACATTATAATTAAAAATTCTCAATATTTCTATTCATGTCTACTAAATAATAGAATTTGAATTCTTATTTTATTTTCACCTTATTTTTTTTACACCGAATTATAATTCATTCCTCCATAATTTTCTCCTTGCAACCAAAAAGTATGTGAATGTTTATTATTTAGTCCGCATGGGTAGCTCAACTGGTTATAGAGGTGAAACTTTGGAAGAATGACAGGGATCGAGTCTCACCAGCGATAGTGAGGGGGCTCCTTGTGTGCAGTGAGCACCGGTCTAGCCTTAGCCTCTGTGGTTCATGTTCAGTTGAGTCACCACCCAAATGCTCTGTCGGGGAGAATGTTTATTATTTAATAGTATACTAAATAACGGTTTATTTACAAGGTAAATCATACGTGGTCTATGATATAGCGATTGATATGATGTACCGCCATTGTGGTCCAAATGATTATATTCAATGACGACTTGTTTAACGTTAGAGAATATCAATAGTTATGCTGTGCAACCGAATGTACCATGCGCATGGTGCATACGGTTCAAAACGACGTCGTTTTGATTAAAAACGCGCGTCCCACTTAAAAAAAAATTCAGGTTCGACTCTCAGCAATAGCATTATTGTGGATATATAATTATGAAATTGTGGTTATATAGTTATGAATTTATGGATATTTAGTTCATTCATTGTGGATATTTAGTTCAATCATATATTGTGGATATTTAGTTCATTCATTGTGGATTTTTACTTCATTCATTCATTCATTGTGGATTTTTACTTCATTCATTCACTGTGGATATATAGTTATGAAATTGTGGATATATAGTTATGAAATTGTGGTTATATAGTTATGAATTTCTGGATATTTAGTTCATTCATTGTGGATATTTAGTTCAATCATATATTGTGAATATTTAGTTCATTCATTGTGGATTTTTACTTCATTCATTCATTCATTGTGGATTTTTACTTCATTCATTCATTGTGGATTTTTACTTCATTCATTCATTGTGGATTTTTACTTCATTCATTCACTGTAGATATATAGTTACGAAATTGTGGATATATAGTTATGAAATTGTGGTTATATAGTTATGAATTTCTGGATATATAAAAATGCTATTGCCGGGAATCGAACCTGATTTCTTCTTTAAGTGGGACGCGCGTTTTTTTAACCAAAACGGCACCGTTTTGCAACCGTATGCACCTTGCAAGGTGCATTCGGTTGCACAGCATAATTTGCGAGAGAATATGGCAAATTATATTATGCACCGCGGTGCATAATCCATTATGCTCCGAGGGTATGAAACGACGCCGTTTACCATTAATTAGGGCGCGGTTCAGACGTCGCCGTTAATTGTTTCCGGACGGCTAATTTCTATCAGTCGTCGTTATTTTCCTATTTTGAAGTCGTATTTCTTTCCTTTTATTAGATTTGTCGTTCTTTCCTTTTTCCTTTCTTTTTCTTATGATTCTTCGATCTGTTCCTGATTCGATTCTTCGAATTGATATAGTTTTGATATAAGTCAAATTGTTGTATTGTTTTCTATGATCGGAAATATGAATAAAATAGTAGTTACAAACAGGATTGAGGAGATTGATTCGAATTCAATGATCGTTGATGAGAACAGTTCAGTATTTGCAGGTGTATATCATTATACTATGTATTACAGTCTTGTGTGATGTTGTTATTGTTTGAGTATAATTTGCCGATATGTTATGGTTTTTTTTTGTTGCAGGTAAAGATCATATTCCGGTCGCCGGTGGATGTATTTCGCCGATTGCGTTCGATGTTCCGTGTACAAATTTTGTCGACGATAATGAGTATATTCCAGGTATTAAATGCATTAATGGTCTTGTTCATGTTCTTATTTGAGTTTTATAGTATTCAGGACCATGTTACGCAGTTTCATGCTGATATCGCTGTAGTTTCGGTTATTGAACAATATAGTGTCGGTTTTAGTGACCTGAAGTGTCAGTTTATATTTTATTTGGTTGCAGATGATTTTGACAATTCGATTGCTGTTGATGGTACATCTGAACATGTTATTGTTGAAGAGTCAGCTATTCCAGGTTAAATGTTTAGTTCGATTCTTAACTGATTTTGAATTTGTTGTGTTTTTAAAACCATGGTAGTCAGTTTCATGTTTAATGGACAATAGTGTTAGTAGAATGCTAATGTAGTATATATAGTTTCAGTATAAATGTTAAAGGGATGTTTTAATAAAATCACAGATAATGAAGAATTGTTGGGACTGTCTGTTGGATCAATAGAAGATGCATTTGGTAAATACAATGATTATGCGTTTCGTATGGGGTTTAGTACTAGAAAGGGCAAACAGTATTATGTTACTGGCACTCGGATTTTGAAGACGAAAGTGTTTTGTTGTTCTAAGTCTGGTTTTAGAATAATACCAGACAATCCTAATAAGTGCTACTCAAAGATAGTTACTAGGTCTGGATGTAATGCAATGTGTCAATTTGATATAGATTCAAATGGGAAATGGGTTGTTACTAAACATGTGAAGGAGCATAACCATGAACTGTGTCCGGCTTCATCAAGTTATATGCTTAGATCGCATAGGAAAGTGTCTGAGAATCAGCTGACATGTTTAAAAAACATGAAGAGGAGTGGGGTCCCCTTATCGGATGGTATTCGCTTCTTAAAATGTCAGTCAGGAGGGTCACCGTTTGTTGGATTTACTCCTAGGGATGCGTATAACATGATATATTCAGATTCGGCAAAGCATCTAGATGGCACTGATTCTAATAGCTTGATTGAGATATTTAGAAGGAGACAAATGGATGAATCTGATTTCTATTTTGAATTTGAACTTGATGAGGATGCAAGGCTGTGTAACTTTTTCTGGAGGGATGGTCAAATGAAGGCTGATTATGATTTGTTTGGTGATTTAGTTGTACACGATACAACATACCGTACAAATATATATGATATGATATGTGCCCCTTTTGTAGGAATGAATCATCATTGCATGAATGTGATGTTTGGTTGTGGGTTTTTACTCAATGAGAGGATAGAGTCGTTTGTTTGGTTGTTCAAAGTATTTGTACGATCAATCGGTGGTAAGCATCCTCAAACAATAATGACTGATCAGTGTGCTGCCATGGCTACTGGAATCGCACAAGTATTTTCGAATTCAAATCATAGGCTTTGTATATGGCACATTGGGGAGAATTCGAAAAAGCACATAAAAAGTCTGAGAAATAAAAAAGGTTTCTTAGAGCTTTTCAATTTTCTTTTGAAGTACACTGACACCGAAGCTGAATTTGAGTTTTATTGGACCAGGTATTTTTACTGATTTTTTCAGAATGATATTATGTAGTGTTTTATATTCTGGTGAATTTGTGTTCTGTATGTTGATTGATAGTACCTTAGATATTAAATGATATTATAGGTTGTATGAAATGATACTGCTTATTTGATAAAATGATACTGTGTCAGTGATTAACAGTTGATGATTGTATTTGTTTGTAGAGCTCAGCTGGATCTATTCGGCATTCCCTACACCCCCTCTACTTAGAAATATGATCATCAACTTAGAAATATACAGTATAGGTTTAAATTCATGTTCTTTTTTTTTCTTTATATTTTTTTTCAGGATGATGACAGAATATGGGTGCCATAAAAATGTTTGGTTAAATAAGCTATATTCTATTAGGGAGAAATGGTGTCCTGCATTTAGTAAAGAATATTTCTCTGGTGGTATTTTATCATCTCAAAGGAGCGAGTCTACGAATCATTCAATATCTAGAAGATTATCAAAAACAGCTGCGTTGTGTGATTTTTATAATTCATTTGTTAGTGTAGTTTCTGAGTGGAGGAGTAGGGAAAACGGTGAAAATGTGCGTTGTTCACAAGGGTTGGCACCTATGGTGATGAATCATGTGAAGCTCCTTTCACATGCTAGGGACATATACACTATTGAGATATATTATCTTTTTGAGGAACAGTTTTTGAAAGGGACTTCATGCCATCAAGAATCTGTTGGGGGAAGTGGTAATGAGATAAAGTATCATGTGTGGCGTCCTGACGTTGATCTCATTCGTCATGAAGTGTGTTTCAAAGTGAATGATTTGGATATATCTTGTAGCTGTATGTTGTTTTCAGAGATGGGTATTTTATGCTCACATTCTTTACGCATTTTTAATGTCCACTGTGTTGCAGCAATACCAGATAAGTACATTATCAAAAGATGGACCAAAAAGGGTATTGAAGATAGAATAATAAGCAGTGATAGTTCCTTGAATATTCTTAGCATTGCGTCATTTGTTTGGGGTATTCAAATGGGTAGGAAGTTTCAGCAGTTAGTTTTATCCAGCCAAGCAAATTGCAAGGCTCGGGAAGTGTGTGAAAATGCTTTTGAGGATGCTAGGAGGAAGGTTGAAGGTGATATTGGTCCTATTGTCATTGAAGATGGTGAAGAACAGATAGCTGGTGTAATTCAAAATCCAGCACGTAATAGGGCGAAAGGTGAACGCAATAGGAGGCATATTAGCACAATTGAAAAGAAGTATAACCAAGTGAGAGGGCGGAAGTTGGGTGTCAAGATTGCTGAAATGAGTACAAAGGCTGCAGTGCAGGCATCTGTTGAAGGAGTTGTTGCTAATATTGTTGGCAGTGGTTATTTTGTCCATCCCTCTAGCGGCAGTCACGAGTTAGGTTTGGTTAAATCTAGTTGATAGGTCAATTACAATCATTGTAATATTGGATTGGATCGGTTTGGATATTAGATAGTATGTGTGTTGTCATGGTAGCATAGTTTTTTGCAGTATGAAAGTCTGCTGCATGTTTGACATATTATTTTTTTATGTTTTTAAATGAAGTCATAGATATTTTTAAATGATACTGTAGTGTATATAGAATGATACCACAGTGTATGGAGAATGAAACTAAACAGTATGTCTCTCACATTTTCATATATATTACAATGTAACTATAAATATAATGAACTGATACTATAGTGTATAATAAATGATACTTTAGTTTATGCAAAATGAAACTGAATATAATATTTTGCATACTGTTTTAGTTTATGCAAAATGAAACAGTATGAAAGTCTCATGGTAGCATAGTTTTTTGCAGTATGAAAGTCTGCTGCATGTTTGACATATTATTTTTTTATGTTTTTAAATGAAGTCATAGATATTTTTAAATGATACTGTAGTGTATATAGAATGATACCACAGTGTATGGAGAATGAAACTAAACAGTATGTCTCTCACATTTTCATATATATTACAATGTAACTATAAATATAATGAACTGATATTGTAGTGTATAATAAATGATACTTTAGTTTATGCAAAATGAAACTGAATATAATATCTTTAATATTTTCATATGTTAGTAAATGAAACTATAAGTGTAATGAACTGATAATGTATAAGATACGAACTTAAAGTGTACGTGTAATAAACTGAAACTAAAAACATTTATATGGAATTGCATCATTATACTTGATTAACCAAAAAGCTTGAAGTTAAGAACCATCAGTGTGTTCAGTGAGAAAACTTTACAACCAAACAACATCGTCTTTCAGTCAACAAAAATTGTAAACAAGATGATAATCTACCCAAAATATCAATGGTATATGTCATTTGGTACCCATAAATATTGACACCATTTAGGCGACTTATGTTCTTGTCATATCAAAAACAAACATTCACATTTTCGTAGCTGGTCCGTTTATCATAGTGATCTATTTGTTGCTTTCAAACGCTGTCTTGGCGTTCTTCAGGACTTCTGCTCTGTACTGATTGGTTGGCATCATGATAATTCTGGCTGCATATGTTGCTCGTAGAGACATCAAGTAGAGATCCTGCATTTTGTTGGTACACATCAGTTAACTATGTTTTGTGTCAGAGAATTTGAGTAGTATAAATATGTAAAGTATTATGTGTACATACATTTTGATCCTGTTTCTTTGAAACAAACCCACATTTCCAGTTCTGATCCCCCATGTAGGTTTCCATATGTCTCATTGCGTACAAACCACAGTCAATCTTGTTAGCTGATGATCTCCAACTCATTTTAACTAGGTCAACAGTCAGTTTTTTCACATTTGCCTGCATATCTTTCATTCCATTCTTTCCAAGGAATAATGCAAATGCATTTTGCTGCATGTCAAAAGTAATTAGATATGAATTATAGGTGAATTGGTTTTGAGTATTGAAGTAAGTAACTAGATGACTTACAAGCAGCTGTGGACAGTCACCATACTTGCTTTGAATTTTCAGCCCTTTGAGGAGTGGCAGGTTGTCAATGATTTCAAGCTTTGATGTAATGAAATTTAAGCACAAGACAAAGAAGTGATGATGCCGGTAAATGGGAAAGAACACCTGTTTTGATTTTTTAATGTTTTTTTTAAAGAAAAAAATTAGAAAACAGTAGTAGTATGTTTAACTGTAAATATAATATTTTGAAAAAGAAATGATTACCAATTTTGCATCACTAATATCGACATTCCCCATGTTCTGTATCTCGGTGGTTAGACACTGCTCAAAGTCTTCTTGTCTATGTGACTGGTGGTGTGGTGCCCAATCTGGTGGAGTGTCAAGTTGGAGCTGTAGAGTATATATTGTACATTAAAGGATGTTATTCATAAGTAAACATGCATAACGTGAAAAATAGTAATGGTGTTTGCTTACAAAAGATTGTGTTGTGAAGTATATCCTCTTTGGCTTATCAATCCCACGGCTTGGATCCAACATATTCAGTCTTAGACACCAAACATCTAAGAATATACTCTCAAGCTCAGCACTTCTTAAGGTCTAGAATTGCTCTCTATTGATGTAGTACCCCTCATGGCCAAACAGTTGTTCACTGTCATATTTGAAAATGTATATAAATAAAGTAGGTAGCATTCAAAATTGTATATTAGAGAGTGGGTGTTAAGTGTGCTTTATACCTTAATGGTTGTTCTTCTGTTGGGTCAAGGAAAGCATAGTCTGAAATCAACTTTTCCTTTGGACCGACATTCTTCAGCTTTTCAGCATTTGTTGTCCAGTATGGGGACCTTAGGCGCAACGGCAGGTTCCTGATCCTCTTTGTCTTATCAATTATAACATCTTCATTGTTGTCATCAATGTTAGGCTCAGAAATCAAACTGCAGTTTCATGGAGGATCATGCATGCATCAGCATATAGAGATACAGTGCATATAATGCAGTTTCACTTGATAAACAAGTCAGTTTCAGTTATATATATATACAGTTTCAGTTATGTACACCTACAGTATCAGTTAATTGTAACTTCGGTTTCAATTCCTAATATATATATATATATATATATATATATATATATATATATATATATATATACACACACACACACATATGTCAGGCATACTATTCAGTGTCGGTTTACATACAATATGGTGTCACTTTATGAATAATACAGCTTCATTTATAATAGGTTGCATTTCAATTGAAAATGAGTGGAAGCAATGTAGATATAATAGGTTGGAGCATACCTATCAAATAGATTGTTTTCAGTTCCAGGTGGTGGGGTTTCCAGTTGTGGTTCACCAGAGTCTGAATTGTCACTTTCCTCTTGAATATCACTTGTATTGTTCTGGTCTTCAGTATCATCTTGTGCTTGCGTATCATTCATTTCTTCAGGAATATGTTGAGGTTGTGATGAGTTTATAGGGCTAATTCCAAGATCAAAACTTGGTGTTTGAATCGGATGTGGCGTTTGTGATTTAGCAGGAGCTTGAGTCGGGTAGTCTTTGGTGGTTTGGTAGAATGCCTGTTCAAGCGCATTGACTGCTTCAAGGAAACTTGGATGATTGTAAAGCTCATCATCATACAATAAAGTCTCATCTCGTTCTGGTTGTGAAGAAGAGACTGAAGTAATCATGTCAGCAATGTTCCCAAAAGTGATCTTAATTATTTCTCCACCAGTTCTTGTGTTTCCTATAGCAGCCATCACACCAGCAAACTCAACAACTGTGTCAGTCATCTTATTCAGTACAGATGTAATCCTCCCAAGGGACTCATTTGATTGGCTGCCTTCCACTTGAGCACCGCTCTTTTCAGGTATGTTATCTTCCCTGGTCGCATGTTCTTGATGTTGAGCTCTGTCAAGTACCTTTCCCCGTCCAAATCTTCCAGACAATACCTCTGCCTTGATTCTTTGCTTAACTGCTTCTTCAGTCCAAGCAGTTATTGCAGGGGAATCCCTTTGAATCTTCTCACCCTTGTATTGTACTCTGTCAAGGTATGTTAACTGTGTTTGAAAGAATAAAAGTTATAATTAGCAGTTATGTTATCAGTAATTGTAGTAGCATATAGTGTATAGATTAATGAGAAAATTATTACAAGTATACTAAAATATTACCAGCAAGAACAATGAAGGACCAGTGAAAAAGCTCTCTTTGTTATTCTTCCCAGATTCAACAGCATTTACCAAAGATCTGAATGTGTATTGACACCAATTCAAGTCTTTCAGCTTTGAAACATCAAGCATGGAGTATAAAATCTTGTAGGTTGCTTTTGTGCTCTGGTTGCCCTTTACCAAGCTGGACACAAGCAGCACAATGAAGTCTCTCTTGAACATATCTCCACTGTCTCCTCTCTCAATAATGGCCGCTGGCATTGTATTCGTCACCGGAGAACCTTTTGTTATTCCCCACCTCTGTCTCCAAGCTGCCAACAATTTCTTGTATTCAACAGATTCATTCTCAGAAGTAGCCTCAATAACAGGGATTTTCCCTTGGGGAAGGTTCATTGTGCTGTGTACATCATCCTCCGACAGTTGCATGTCATTATTTTCCAACATCAGTATGCACTCATAGACATCAAACCTTTCGACAAGATACCTAGTTAGTCTGCTATCCCAGTCAAATATGGTCAAGTTTAACATAGCAGCCAACCCAATATCTTGAACTGCTCTGCGTTGATCTGGTGATAGAGACGAAATGAGGGTCCGAAAATACTTTGGTGACATTCTGGTTTGTAGATATTGCATTTTACTCATCTCACTCTTAACTGCAGATTTCTTTATCCTCTTGTGTATTTTCTTCTCAACATTGGGGCTTGTTGTTGCTTTGCGCTTGGGCAACGATGGTCCCTGGTCCTTTGATCCCTGAGCAGCCGGTTTTGATGCAGTTGTGTTTGTATTAGGTGATCCCTGAGCAGCTGGTTTTGATGCAGTTGTGTTTGTCTTAGGAGCAGGAGCAGATTGTTTGGTGGCTTTAGCTCTCTTTGGTGATTTTGCTGTTGATTTGCGTTTGGGTGCCCTTTTTTTGTGCCTCTCTTCCACCTGAACAGGTGGTTCGGGTTCATTTTCAGGTGGTCCATTTTCCTGTCCATCTTCTTCTTGCACAGTTTGTTCTGGTTCTGATGGAATGGTTGGTTCATTTTCAGGTGTTGGTGGTTTATCTGCAGGTTGTCCTGTGGCAACAGGTGTTGGTTGAGATGGTGGCGTTGGTTTGGCTGCTTGTGAGTCCAAGACAGCCTTGGTTCTTTGCTTTCTTGTGGCTTTCTTCATCTGTATAGGTATGGTATGCAACAGTATGATAAGTTTTTAATGATGAATATTTTATAAAACAAAATGCGACACACATATGAGCACTTTCAGTTCATATACAATGCACTTTCAGTTCATATACATTATACTTTCAGTTCATATAGAAATCACTTTCAGTTCATATACAATGCACTTTCAGTTAATATACAATACACTTTCAGTTCATATACATTACACTTTCAATTCATATACAATGCACTTTCAATTGAAATAATATTTCAGTTCATATACAAATCACTTTCAATTGAAAACAATATGAGACACACATATAAGCACTTTCAGTTCATCTACGATACACTTTCAGTTCATATACAATATACTTTCAGTTCATATACAATACACTTACAATTGAAATAATATTGTAGTGTTGATGAACATTTTTAAAACAAAATGCGACACACATATAAGCACTTTCAGTTCATATACAATACACTTTCAGTTCATATACAATACACTTTCAGTTGAGAATAAATGCAGTTTAATTTAAGAAGAAATAGAGTTTCATTTGGATATAGTAGTTTCATATGTAATATATGGGACCACACATTCCGTATTATTATACACACTTTGCAGTTTTATTTTATATACAAACATCTGGGACCACATTACATGAAAAAGACAAACATGTGTTTCTTATTTAGGGTTTACAGTAATATTATAGTTTTGTTGACTGCATGTGTTTCTTATTTAGGGTTTACAGTAATATTAAATGCATTATAGTTTCTCAATGCATGTTTGTGATGCAAAATATGAATGTTGCTTTCGGAATGTCTGAAAAAAAACTAGAATGTATGTACTGTAGAACATATTTTTCTTTGTAGGTAAATATAACATCACATTATATACAATAGTATTATTACCTTCTCGTTGAAACTGAAATATGCAGAAATACGAAGAAGAACAGCGATGGAGACGAGAGGTAAAAAATGGCGGGTGAAGTCTAAGCTTGGAGAGAGTGCTGATGGTAAGTGTGGGTTGTTCGAGAACAAAGTGACGACAAGACTTCCCTTTTTCGTTTTTATATTGATTTTTTTTTATTAAAAAAAAAAAAAAAAAAAAAAAAAAAAAAAAAAAAAAAAAGGAAACAACGTGCTGAAAGTAATCGACGGCGTTAAAAGGCGCCGTTTCATTTAATTAATGAAACGGCGTCGTATATGGGCTGCGGTGCATAATCGATTATGCACCGCGGTCTATAATATAACAACTGAGAGAATATGGTATGGGCTTAGATTCAGGAATTGAGTATAAACAGTTGTCGGAATCGTCCTCTATGGGGCCTATACTGGACTCACACTGAGCGTGTGAACATGGGTAAGGCGTGGACTTTGGATAATCCAAATATTCTATTATTGAAATCAATCAAATACAATGAGAAAACTCAGAATGACTCTAGGGGACCACCTTGGGCCAGGGCGGGGCCCATTTCCGTCATTCCTTAGCATGGGCGATGATACTGCATTAATCATATTTGTTTTCTTGTAATGTGCAAATATTCTACCACGGAAAATTATTCTATATGGATCCGAATCTACAGATACACAATTTACATACTAAATATTCATAATTTTTTTAAAAAAAATTTACAATTTATGATGATCATGTATTGTATTCACAAATTTTTAAAACTTAAAAACACAATTTATATTTTAGAAGCTCACAATTTCAATATTAAAAATACATAATTTAAAACTATGATCCACCTTGTAAGATGAACATTGGTCCATGGTGTAACAACTGCTACCATACCCCACTCTTCATGTTGCCTAGATATTTCTAAGATCTTTTTTTTCTTTCAAAGATATTTCTAAGACCATGCTCTCTCTCTCTCTCTCTCTCTCTCTCTTTTATTACTTTATTTTATTTAATTGATAATTATAATGTTTTGATATATTATGTTTAATAATATTATAATATATAACACATAAATGCATAATATATACACACACAATTACAATCCTAATTATTACTTTTATGTAAATAACATTATATTTTTATGCTATGTTTGGCAGAGCTTATTTAGAAACTTATAACTTATTTTAATATACTAATTAGAAGTCATGTTTGGTAATGTTCCCAACATAAACTAGTAACTTAAAATAAGAGTTTTTTTGAACTAGGTAACGTTTCAAAAATAAGCTAGTAGCTTCATAACTTTTTTCCATCTTTATCTTTATTATTTTAAATAAATGGCATCCTTTATCCCTCAATTAAAACCCTTTTGCCATTTTCTCTTCTCTTATATTATTATTATTATTATTATTATTATTATTATTATATGTAAGACCTCTATTGAGATGAAGGAAATTCGCAACAATATTGCTACTTCATTATGGGATGTTAGATCATGATTATGCTAATAGTTTTATTTCAAAATGTTAAATTTTAATATGTAAACAAACCTATTTAAATTTTATGAAGATCGTCATTTTTAGTCTTTTTGCATTTATGAGCTTATCAAAAAATTAATTTTACCAAACACTTTTAAACATAATCAAGTAATTTAACAACTCTTCAATTTTCAACTTTCAGCTACTTTTTAGTTAAGCTTACCAAACATAGTCATATTAGACATGAGCATCTAATTTATTTTTAATAGAACATTTTGTATTTCTGAAATTACTAATTTTTTTTATCCTCTATTAAAGTGGTCATTTTCAAGTCCATATATGACCTTGACATTTAAAAAGAAAAAATTATAGATAAAATCTCCAAGAATCCATGCTAAGATTTTCTCCTACAAGTAGGAAGATTTAGTAGTATGGGTGGTGAGGTTTCTACATACTTTTTTTTGAGAATAGGTTTCTACATACTTATCCGTCCAGTTTCTTTTCCATAGCATGCATGTTTATATTTCTCTTAGCTTGTTTTGATCTTTTATTTTACTTTCATTTCAGTATTTTCTATGTAAACTATCCCTAGCCTCCTACTTAGCTGGCCAGCTGGGTAGCTTTACGTACCAATTGAAGTATTGTGAAGTCTACGGAACATTTGTGTTACATATTGCTATGAAATGTGAAAGATCAGAGTTGCTATGAAAAAGAAAAAAGTAGAAGTAGACAATATTATGTAATGTACCATTGTACCTCTCAATAAAGTAAAATAAAAAAGGAAATAAAAAAATTTCTCTAGGGATATGATTGTAGAACAAAATTCAGAATATGCCATTCATGAATTCAACTCCTTTTTTCTATTTTGGTAAGGGAGGAAAAGGCCGGGGACCATATAGCTCAAGGAGTTTTGAACCAGTAAGCCCGCAGCAGAATAGAGAGAGAGAAGCTAGCTAGCCTACAAAAGGGTCAATTTCAGTGTAGAGTTGGAGAGAGAAGTTTGGATGAAAACTAAACTAGACTGAGTAGATCTTAATGAGCTTCAATTCTCATACCGATCCTTAGGAATAACCAGAAATCCCTAGGATTAAAACTGCACCCAATCAGCATTCAGGAAACAGGATGACCTTTCCCAGCACCACCAATTAGAAAGCAGATAAGGCGTGTGTGTGGGCCCAAAAGTGCATTTGGGGACCATCCCACTCTTCACTATCCAACTAAATAAACTCCCAAAAAGAGCATCCTAGAAATGACAAATCATATTTGAATTTCATTCCATAATAAAGGATCTTATATGTTTATTACTTACCCCAAAAAGGGGTAAAATGCCCGTGCGCACAAGGAATCTGTCTACTTTAGACATAATTCTAATATTGTTGTCGCCGAAATTCGAATCTTGGTCTCTTACCTCAAATACTGCTCACTAAATCATTGAGCTAAGCCCATGCGGGTCTTATATGTTTATTATTGTTACGTTGACTGGACATGACTTATATTAAACTAACTTTTTTGTATATGTTATAACTTTTGAAAATTAATGATTATTTTTCAGGAGTCATTTTCTTTCTTTGCAAATGGATCCTAATTCAAAAGAGAAAGAAAATAAAAAGTGCATTTCGTGGGCCAATAAATAATTGAGATGTCCTTTCAGATCTGTTGCAGCCTATACTATACATAAAGGCCAAACTCAACATTTTTCATAAGCCTTTCCTTTCGGCCTTAATCATCAGCTCCCAATTAATTCAAAATTGTTGGAACTGCTTTCCAGCCAAAACTTTGATCGATCTTAATTTCATTTCCCAAAAAAGATCTGACTCAAAAAATTTACGTACTGTTTAATTATTTTGATTGATATATACGTAGAGTCAATGTCTGCTCTGAATTAACTGTACTAATAACGTATGTAGTCTATGGTTTGTATAGTAGCTAGCTTAGCTTGGGATAGAAATTAAAATTGAGGGAGCTGAGGGTGCAATGGAAGGCAAGCATAAGGCAGCAGCGAGAGCTTGCGATTATTGTATTGGTAAGAGGGCACGATGGTACTGTGCGGCGGATGACGCTTTCCTGTGCCAGGCCTGTGATTCCTCGGTGCACTCCGCCAACCCTTTGGCCCGAAGGCACGCCAGAGTTCAGCTCAAGACTTTGTCCAATATAGAGCCGCCGTCGTGGCACCGAGGCTTCACCCGAAAGCCTCGTACACCTCGTCACGCCCACGGGAGGTACAATAATAATAATTCAAAACCAGTAGTTCATCATGACGTTGTCAAAACCCCTCTCCACCTCAGCATCGTCCCGGTCCCGGAGATGTGCAGCGACGAGAATTATTCCCATGACGACGAGAAGGAGGACCAACTACTGTTGTACCGCGTCCCCATTTTCGACCCGGTCGTGGCGGATATCTGCACCACACTCAATATTACGGATTATGATGCGGCGGCGGCAGCCTTTAACCAATCCAAGGTATGTATATATATATCTTGATGATGATGATGATGATATGAAATTCAAAGTTTAATTAACACTGGGATGGAATGCTGCAGTGTGCAGGAGGAGGAGGACACGGACACCACAAAAATTGGGACGGAAAGAGTAGTACTACTACTATGCCGCCCACGACGACGGAAATGGAAATGGAGCTTGCGGAGTTTGCAGCTGACGTAGAGAGCTTGCTAGGAAAAGGGCTAGATGATGAAGAGGAGTCGTCGTTTGACATGGAAGGTTTGGGGTTTTTAGGGGGTAATAACGTCGAAGAAGAGAAAGCGTCAACGATGATGGAGTTTAGCCGCCGCCATGAGAAAGTAGTAGTGAAGGTTGAGGAAGAGGACGCACCCGCACCCGCATGCGAAGCAGCTGATGATGATATTTTCATGGCGGCTAATGCTAATCATCACTACACTAGTAGTAGTAGTTTATGTTTTGATACCCTTGAGCTAAAGTTTGATTATGATAATGATTATTATTCACCAAATAATGAAAAAGAAGAAGAAGGAGAAGAACTATTAAAAATGCGTAACAAGTCGACGATTTTGTTGAATCTTGATTATGAAGCTGTTATTTTGGCTTGGTCTGACCAGAGGTGTCCTTGGATTACTGGCCAACGCCCGGAGATGAACTCCCATCACGGCTGGCCTGATTGCATCATGGTACGTATACTACTACTACTCCCATCAATCTAGTGCATATCTAATCTAAAACTTGATTTTATCTAATTATTAATTTAATTTAATTAATTAGCAACGGGGATGTGGAAGTGGAACAATCCATGCCGCCGCGTACGATGGAGTCGGAGACATGGGAATTACGTTCGGACAGGCCGCAATAGCAGACGACGTATGGGTAGGGAGAGAAGCAAGGGTATCCAGGTACAGAGAGAAGCGACGAACCAGACTGTTCTCTAAAAAAATAAGGTACGAGGTGAGAAAACTGAATGCAGAGAAGAGGCCGAGGATGAAAGGGAGGTTTGTTAAAAGGGCCAATTTTCCATTGCTCGATCAACAAATAGGCCGCCCCGCATAGTACGTATAACTGTCATACGCTGCTACTTTAATTTTGGTACTTACATCTTTGTTTAATTGTTTGTGTAATTCGGAGTTTGAATAAGTGACAATCATGCTCATGCTGTAACAATTTAGTGACGTTGACATACCATTTTTACAGGTGTCTTACTTTTTTACTTCCATCAATTCTTCAAGTACAAGTAGTAGTACGTAGTAGATCACTACATCAGATCTATATCTAGCATAATATACGGAGTAGTAATATAATATTACAATATGCAAATCTAATAAGAGTTAATAAGTTAGGCCCTAACCGAAACTAAAAAATGTTGGTATAATTGTTGGTTGAAACAAATGGTTCATATTATTTTTCTTACTTTACCTTATGTTATATCATTTACTTTTCTTAAATATCCTTGTATTTCGTTAGTGTAAATTTTAATAACGAAATATTTCGTTAACTATTTATTATTCTTAACTTAATTTTCATAAAAAAGGTTATCCCGAAATATAAGGCAGGCAATAAGTTATAATTCTCCAAATTTCTTGCTCATAATTCATCTTCCCTGAAACAATTGAACTTATTAAACATTTGCGCACAAGAATCCCTGACTGCTACGGGTGATACTAAATCCTTGATCGTGACAAATTTCACCTCTATTACTAATTGAGCTACCCATGCAAGCAGAGTAAGAATAGATTGATACTAGTAATTGACGTTGTTGCATTGTAATGTAATGTGGGCCTGTCATGCCATTAAATTGGGAACTTGGATTTTTCCTATGTAATGGTCCATATGATGATTGGTATTTTTTCGATATAAGGAAAATACAAATGGCTCCGTGACCTTTTCGGCAGAAGAAGAAGAAAGTGACAGACTCATCACTTTTCTTCCAGTAAAAATCTCATTTGCTTAACATTTTCTCTCTAAAATATTAATATTAATTGTCCCTCCCTCCCTCTTGTTCCCGTTTCTAGAACGCCAGTGGTTGGCATGATGAGTATCATTTGAATTCACAGGCAAGCTTTTTCCAAGCAATAATAAGTACACTATTTCTATATTGGGATGGCAATTTCAATCCGTTCCGTGAATATCCACTCCGCAAGAATCAAATTTTTTAGATGATAGTGAGTGTAAAAAATATAAGGTGGGTTAGGTGATGGATGTAGCCAACCCATTGCCATCCCTATTTCTATACCTTCAGTCAAGAAGAAGTAACATGTTAATGTCAAACTATTTCAATTGTACAATATATCCATCCATAGTGATACCTTACACCATATATAGAGCAAGACAAGACTAGTCTCAAAATACATTTATGCAAAGCCAGTCATGCCCACATTTGAGCTATTACGGTTTGCTTTGTGAGCTGGTTGAGTAGTAGCCTTAGTGAAATACATGTAATAGTACACGTTGATGATCATTGTTGCTACCACAAAGACAGCTCCAGCAACGAATACACCTTTCCGAAGTGTTTCACAAGAAAAATTTTCTGCCAATATCATATCTCGATACTTGGTGTGATAAGCATTTTTCTTAGCACCAGCAACAAGACATGCTTCTGCCACCACAAAACTCAGCCTGCACATGTATGCATTCATTATTCTTAATTTCAACAATAACTTGTGTATGTTGTATGATGGGTGAAAGAATGAAAGAAAGAGATACAAGAAATTGTTCCAGGAAACAGTTTGTAAGTTAGCAATAACCACCATGATCCATATCAAAGAACAGAATTACCATGTTACGGCATTATTTTTTATCATGCTAAGACTCCAATCAGTTTGCCCATTTATTTGTAATGCCTATTTGGCATTTCCCTCAAGTCCTTAACCAAATCTTCTAATTCATGAGTCAAACATTGCTAAACTATCCAATCCAGGTGTGGTTTATAACCCTGTTAAGGCCCATCACTGCACAAAGAGCTTTTGATGTCGGAAATGGGTTGTGTAACAGGCTATAAGGTGGCCAATACGCTTATAAGATATGCTTCTTCCTCTAAAATAGGAAACACGTGCAAAATACCCTGGGAGATTTATAGGATAACTTGTTAACATAGTATTTTTAATCTTACTTTACCTTCACTAAGGGTGGGGGGAGATTTAACAAAAACAATGTCACTTTCCAAATAAATAATGAAACATATATATGTACAATAACTAGGAAACTTATATGATATGTACAATGGAAAAAGAACTTAGGGTGTGTTTGGTTCGCACATGGGAATCGAAATCGGAATGAGTATCAAATACTTGGTAATGGCAATGGGTTTTGGTGAAAGTATTTAACATGTTTGGTAGTAGGGTGGAATGAGAATGGTTACTAATAGTAGTGCTTGAGAATGGATAAGAGAATGAAACCCTTATTTTATTTGGGTATGGGTTTTTCAATTGATGGGGTATTCGAAACCCATAGTAGTGTTCTAAAGACCTATCAACCAAACAATAACAATCACTTTCATACCCATTCCTATGGGCAAAACCCATCAACCAAACACACCCTTAGTCTTTTTATTCTTATTTTATCTTGGCTGGGAGGCATCGAAAGACAACCAAGTCAGTTTTCAATTAAATAATGAATGCATAGAGGCTGGATCATGATAGTAAATTTTTTTTAAAAAAAAATGAAACAACAAAATTAAAAAAGGGACTAGCAAGACCTCAACTTTCAGATGAATTGCAAAAGAGAAAGGTGGAAATTAGATTCTCACCATGAAGAAATAAAATAAATAATTGTCCAGGCACGATTTCCACCAGGAGATAAAGGTCTTCCAAAACACATGCACTTTGTCACACCCATTACCAATGACTCACTTGAGAGAAGAAAGAGGAAAGCACCCACCCCATATCCAGTGGCAACATCAGAACTATAAACACAGTATGTACGATTGGATGTGGTATCGTCATGCAGAGTACCCTGCCAACAAGAAACAATGCTCACAATTTAAAGGCATACACCTATACAATTTAAAGTTCATATTTTTTTTTCTTGGTTAATCAATCAACATACAAGCAAGAAGGTGATAGAACAATTGCTTAGCAGATAAAAAAATAAAATTATAGTCTCTCTTGATTTAGATCTTGTACAGTGGCTAGGTGGATACTGCTAGCTAGTATTTAAATCATTTTGAAACTATAAGCAAAAATTTCAAGCAAAAATCCCACATCAAGCCCTGAGAAAAGAGAAGCACTGAATCCAAATCAGTTTCTAGCCCTTCATGTACTGTAAAAAAAATCTAGCCTTCAATTCAAGTTAGAATGTGCAAAAGCACTCAAGAATCCATTCCCTGAGAAACAATAATCAATCAAGACTTACATTTAAAGCTAACAATACCTAGAGCTTAAATAGCAGATGATGGGTAACTAAAAAGCTCAAACCTTCATCACAAGATTACAGAGGCACCATGACAAGTAACTTTAAAAAATTGTACGGAAACACTATACTCCATAATGGTGTAACAGAACTACCGCATTCAGATCTTAAAGAGGAGATGTTTTAGCACAGTAGAACTCAAATTAAATCAGGAAAATCAAATAAATTACTCGTGATCTAACAAGCATTGACATCATTTTCACTTGAGCAATCAGATATCTAAAGAGAGAGAGAGAGAGAGAGAGAGATAGGGATATTTGTACAGTGCTACGGCGGCGCTCGGCGGCAATGGCGAATCCGAAGGCGGTCAAGCTCAACACAATGGCCAGCAAATGAACGAGGGACGATCCCTTTCCTTCTCCCATTACTGCTGTTGGCTTTAGGGTTTTGAAGAAAGAGACGAGAGTGTGAGTGCGTGGGTGATTTGCGGGGATAGGGATACTACTCACTCCTCACTCACACAGTACAGTGGAGTGGCAACTGGCAAAGCCAAAATCAAAAAGCCGTGAAAACGCGACTTCGTTGAGCTTTACAAACACGCACCGATAAAGTTAGCTATCTCACGCTCCGGAGATAAAGAAATGGAAAGCCTCTACTGACTACTTGACCAGTGAGTCTACACTCTACTGTAGTGTTGGCCCAGTTGTAATTGGATTCCTTGCGGCCTTGGTGAACGGGATTGGATTTATTATGTCGTTTCCAAAACTAATCTGCCACTTTTTTTTTTTTTTTTTAATAGGAAAATGATCCATTACACCCCTAACTTTATACGATAAATCAATTAGATTCATAAATTTTTAAAAGTTGCAATTAAATATATTAATTTGTTATTTTCGTGCATTTAGAGTTTAGACACAATAGTAGGTTAATTACCTATAATAACGGGTAAGTTACTGACGTTGCATTTTTCAAATAAATAATAATAATAAATTAATATAAAAGAGAGATATATTTTTATAGTGGTTCGGCAAAACATGTCTACTCCATCCTTCTCCTTATAAACCCTTAAGGATGTTTGCACTATCTTAATAGTACAAAGGACGTTCAAGCTTTGAACAAAAAGTCGGCCTTGAACTCCACCAGACTTTTCGACTATAACCAGTCTACTCCACCTCTTTCTACTTCTATCGTGTATAGAACACAAGGGTTGAATAATCAATTTTCTTCTTTCTCTAACTAGAGAGTTCGATTTTGAATGTTTTGATCTTCACGAATAAGCAGAACAAGCCTCTGAAACTGTATATGAAATTTGAAGTTTGGATCTCTCTCACTGATCACTAGATGTGAGCTTTTGAATGATTTTGAACACTTACAAAATTATTAGAAAATGACCATCATCTTCTATCTCCTTAAGTGAAGGTATTTATAGGCATTTTAAAAAATGTTCGTTGGAGGGAAACCAATTTCCAACGTTTATTACCTAGCAAGTAAAGATTATCGGGTAATCCGACTGTTAGTTGAGCTTGTCAGATTTTTCAGTCGTCGGTGACTTATTTTGCTCTGAACATATCTTTTTGCTCTCTACAAAATGTCTTACTTTTACAGCTCGTTTGGTTCGCTGGAAAATATTTGAAGGGAAATGGAATTGAAATTCCATGGAAAATGAATTTCAGGAAAATTGATTCAATTGTTCGGTTGGTAGAAATAAAATTACTGGGAATATGAATTCCATTGTTTGGTTGGGTTTAGAAAGATAAGGAATAATGAATATAAAGACCAATATGCCCTTAAAAAGATGAATGAATAAATAGGTGCCTATGTAATTAAGAAATTTTCATAAGGGTAAAATGGTCCACTCATGTTATTTTTCTTCCCAATCCTTGTGGAAAACAAAATCCCACCCCTTTGCAAAGAATTCATTTTCCTCAACTTTGAGGAATCCATTTTCCAATGGAAAATGTTTTCCATCCAACCAAACAACATAAACCAACATTTTCCTTCACTTTGAAGAAAACATTTTCCATAGAAAATGTTTTCCATCCAACCAAACACCCCCTTAAAGAAAAATATTTATTGGGATGTGTTCATAGGACCCTCCTGTAACACCCCGTGTTACGGCCTTCAATCCCGGATTAATTATTAAATTAATCCCGTTAATAATAATTAAATATGATTTAATTCGGTTAGGTTTCCTTTAATTAATTAATAAAGGTCCACCATGAACCGTGGACCCTTGCCTAAATTAGAGTCCTAAGCCTATTAGGAATAAAGAAAGTAAACCCTTTACTATTCAGATTCTAATTAGGAATCCTAGACCTAGTTATCTATTAGGAATAAAGGAAGTAGGCCTTTTACTATTCAGACTACGATTAGGATTCCCTTTAATTAATTAATATGGTCCACTATGGACCATGGACCCTTATCCCTAAACTCAATCCTTAGTTCCAAAAGGAATAGAATTAGCAAGCCTACAATATTAGTTCCTAACCAGGACTCCTAAATATATAAATAGGGGACTTAAGAGGCACCTAGAACCCCCCACCACAATAAACGTTCCACCACCCCAAAGTGCTCCAAGAATCCCCTTAGAAGAAATCAAGAAAGCAAGAAAGCTTAAAGAAAGACCCTTCATAGCCAAGGAATTAATTAAGATTAAGAGGTAACCCATGTCTCAACAAAACCTATTTTCATAGTTATGATTCCCCCTTAGGGTTTCCCCATATTATTGTGTATTAATGATTGGTGACGATTATTATTAATGATTGATATAATGATTCCATGAGGAATCTTGATAATCTTGATGTTGGGAGATTCTTGGTAATTATGGTGTTCTTGATGCTTACATGGGGATCTTGATGATTAATTGGAATTCTTGATGATTATGTGATGTTCTTGATAATTGTGTGTTGTTCTTGATGCTTATGCGTTATTCTTACCGAATCTTGTAATTAGAAGACGAACCGTATTCTTGTTGATATAAAAGCGATTAGAACCCTAGGTTGTATCGTATGATATTATTCTTGGTTTATCGGGTGGGGAAATCGCATGTTGGGTGTTGATTATGTTTAGAAAAGCATGATAGGTTATGTGCCGTTCGTTTCTCGTATTTGATCCGTTAATTGTCTACGTGCTGTCGTTAATTGCGTTGTAAAGTGTCTAAGCATGGTTTCGGGTTCCACAACGGTTCCCGGGGCGAAATTATGTGATAAGAGCCAGTGGGGGGTAGGTGGGGGGGTGGGGGCCCGCCACCTACCCACGACCGGAAATAGTATATCCGGCAGTGGGCGGCCGGCGGGCGGGCAGCTGCCCGCCGGCGACCCGCTGCCCGGAACAGTATGTCCGGCGGGTGGCCCCCCACCCACCGGCTACCCGCTGGAAATTCCCCCAACCCGGGATCCCGGCTTCCCCGTTTGATGTTCCCCGTTCCCCGTGGTGTCCCAACGGACTCCGTTTATCGTGCCTATGTCTAGTTTGATGTTTCGGGTACCGTTCGCAGGTTTATGAGTCTATTATATTGCATGCTAGTTGAATTGGTATCCCGTTGACCTAGGTGGAAGAAGTATGAACCCCTTAGGACTATTCTTAGTAAGTGATGGATCACGCATAGGTTTTGTTATACGCTTTCTCCCCCTTCCCAATGTGTAATGTGGGTTGCATGTGCTTGCTATGTGTTATGTGTGTGTGTTACCCCAATTCGGTTGCGATCGGATTGGTTATCCTGAGCTGCGGTTCAGAAGCTGGCTGCAGTCAGATTTATACTCTTGGGCTGCGGTCCACTGTTTGGTTGCGATCAAACGTTTCTATACGAGCTGCGGTTCGTCCTTTTTCCTGGCTGCGGTCAGATGACATTCTCTTGGGCTGCGGTCCACCGTTTGGTTGCGATCAAACGTTTCTATACGAGCTGCGATTCGTCCTTTTTCCTGGCTGCGGTCAGATGACATTCTCTTGGGCTGCGGTCCACTGTTTAGTTGCAATCAAACACTATGATGAGCTGCGGTTCATCGGTCGGTTGCGATCGACCCCTCCGTGTTGCGATACGGGGCAGGGTGCTGCGGGGCCGTGTCAGAGCTATATGCGCTGACCCTCATGTATGGGCATGCGATTGGTCCTGTGGCGCCAACAAAGTGTGTGTTATGTGTTGTGACATGGACGAGTTGTGATTACGAGTGTCTTGGGGGATGTGACTATGGGATTTATATTGGGGATTGTTCATGTTGGGTTATGATCATTGTTTATGCTTTGCCTTATCTGCCTTATCTGTTGTGAACTGCATATGCTCGTTATAACTGTTGCTTGTGTCTGGCCTTATCTGTCGAGTCATTCCCGGTTTTAAAGCTAGAGTTCGTAGGATATATCTTCATGCTCAAAATGGTTTTCGTATATCTATATATATCTCTATATGTATTGTATTTCAACGCGTTGGAGTGGGTTACCAGCATCTCTCGCTGAACAGATATATTTGGCTTTCAGGCACAGAAGATTAAGTCACTGGAGTGCGCTAGAACTTAGAAGTAGATAGTTTCCCTTTTGGCCTGCGTGCCACGTTTACGTATTTACGCTTTGAGGATACTAGTTAGTTAGCCTGTGCACTTGGGTTCTCTAACCCAGGTGTGGCATAGCACCCCGAACGCTTGTATTTATATCTTGGGATTTAATAAGATTCTACCTTTATTATAAGTTTTAAATGTCTTGAAAATCTGGAGTGTTACACCTCCTTTGCCTTGGACACATTCACCTTAGGTTTTAAGGTTTCGAACTGTTAGGTCAAAGAATGTCTCGAGCAGTTCTTTTTGAACGGTTAACTTCGTTAACGTTTCGAACCTTAAACCTTTACAACCTCTCGGATACGAATGGTTGTCTTTACCATTCGATCCGCTTTTACTTCAAAATGTAGGTCTTTCCATCTTTTGACCTTTGCAACATTTCGGTTACGAATGGTTACCCTTACCATTCGTTATTCGTCTACTTCGAAAGGTAGGCCCTTCCACTATTCGGGTTTTGCAACATTTCGATATTGCAGTCTTTTACTCCTTGAATCTTCTTCTTCAGTCTTCAACTCTTGAAGTCTTTATCTCGAGCTATTTGAAAGGTAACCATTCAAGTTGCTATTCGAACGTTTTGTTGAGATAGACCGAAATAACCTTTCGAGTAATCATTCGAAATAATTTACTTAACCGAATTGTGACTTTTCGAGTTACTATACGAACTATTTGAATTTGAGCATAGACAATCTTAAGTCTAGAAGATAAAAACAAAATGGGGGGACTAAAATTCCTACATTTTGGTATCATCAAAATCTAAATACAAATGTTCCTAACATTTATTTTTCTATTATGTAAAGTAATGTTATGTCAGGGGCGGATCCATAAACTTTTTTCAGTGGGGGCGGACAATAACAAAAGAGAGAGTTTGAAGAAAAAAAATGAAACACTTAAGAGTATAGCCATAAATATTGTTGGATATGTGCGAAAAATAAAACACATCAAAACTTTATAAAAATATTAACAACAAAATATGAAACATAATTAATTTGATAAAATAATTGGAATAGAAAACACATTATTATTATATATGTGTGTGTAAATCTCACCATTAATTAATATTTATAAGTCATTAAGAAATTGTGTGTGTTGAAAATAAAATCCATAATAAAATTGTACATGTGTTGAATAAAATCACATGATAAGACTCAAATCTTGGCCATTCTTAAAACAAATCACACGCTTTGCCACCTGATCTAACCATCTCTGTTTAACTTTTATCTATTTTTTTTATACTTATACTAAAACCTGTACCACACACACGCACATATATATATACACCAGGGTTATATATGGGGTGGGGTGGGGTGAGTGGGGGGCAGTTGCCCCCACTGTCCCCATGCTAGATCCGCCACTGTGTTATGTTGATTTTTTTTATGCGTGTTCTTTAACTGTTAAGAAATATTCTTATTGTTATTATAGTCATTGGCAGCAGATTATTTGCAGCAATGCATTCCTCAAATCCAATTGCGCAAACACAAGAATACAATATTAGAAAATATGATATGGATCGGATGAGGTAACAATTTTAAATTTTCATAGTTTTTCATAGTTGATATGGATTAAGTTGATGTATAGACTAATAGTTTATTTGCTTGCTCCTTAGGATTTGTAGGAAATAAATTATGAAGTTAATGATGAATGTGATAATGTAGACAACTTGGATGTTGGTGTACAAAATGAACCAGTTAATGTCATATCGCGAGCATGATGGTTGTATACTTGGATAGTTGGATGATAGTTGAAGTGCAATTGGTTTTGTTATTGTAGTATTTTTATTTTTTATTATTTTTTTTTGAAAATAAAGAAGCTAATTCATTAATCATAGGCTGAAACGTAAAGATCATGGAATGGCGAAACATTCCTTACAGTCAGACAAAGAAACAACTTCCCTAACAATGCTACAGATTGTATCACAAATTTGAAACTGAATTCTTTGGAGGAACTTAAAGCTTCTTTAATGATTTGGTCAAACGTACCAAAGACTAACACTCGTTGAATAGTCTTGCACACCATTTGGGTATCTATTTTCATTTTTCTGTCCATTGACAATATCTCCATCGGGCTAAACTGCATATCATAGTTCAGAGAAGTTTCTTTTTCATTGTCATGTTTGTCACCCAGGATGAGATTCACATACGCCATGACCAGTTTTATCATTTCACGCTTTATGCAAAAGAACTCGTCAAGTAAACGAGAAGAAGAAACTCATCAAAACAACGAGAGGAAAAACACACAAACTGCAAACAAAATTAAACCAGTAAAACAAAGTAAAGGGAAACAACAGTGCGAAAATAAGGGAGTAACGATCGGTAGCGGTGGAGATGGAGGAGAAAACGGTGAAGGCGAATGCTGGCTGCGGTGGAGATAGCAGCAGGGGAAGACGATTGGACGCTGCCTCCGATCCGCTTACTTCACGGAGGCGACGATCGTGTAGAACACCAGAGATGAGAGAGAATAAGAGAAACCCTAATAGAATGAGAGAGAAAATTATCCTTTGTTTTTTTTTTTGAAAGCCGTAAGGCATATATTAACGAATGAGTGAAACTAAACAGTCAGGAGGGACATAGTCCCAATACATAGGATGATCCTGATCAAAAACAACCGTAGCTAAAGTATGCGCATGTAAATTAAGTAATCTAGAAATAACATTCAGCGAGTAAAAAGAAAAATAGGCTAAACCCGCCCTGTATTGATCCTCCACCACCCCCACATAGGATAGAATAGTTGTAGGACCAGACAGCAAGTGGCTTCGGAGTTCTGAACTCATTTCGCTCCCTTAGCCAGGATAGGACTTTCTTGCAAGCTAGCGCCTCCGCCATGAGGGGCGATAAACAACCTTCTAGTTTGCCATTTATTTCCGCTTTGAATGAGCCATCCGGGTGCAAAAGTACAACACCGTACGTTGCATCTCCCGAATGTGTCCTGTATCCTCTGTCGAAATAACATTGCGGTCGGCCCTGTAGAGTTGGCAGCGCCGGTGCCGAAGGTTGGCCGTGGGTGTGTCCTGTACCGTTTGCATGAATATAGGCTGCCAAAGCCCCAGCCGCCCGCCTCCATACACCGTTCGGCCGCGGCAGCAATCCCCTCCACATGGCGTCATTCCGGGCAGCCCACAGGTGATACAGGACTGCTACGATCTTGCCAAACTGCTCCTTTGTTAAATTTGCCATAACGCTCATTAACCACACTGGGAAAGAAGAAGCAATAACATGTGTAATAGGCAATCCCGAAATATTCCACACTTTTTTAGAGTAAACACATGAAAATAGTGTGTGCATAACATCCTCATGTAATAAGCCACACATAGGGCATGTTGGGTCCACATCTACTCTCCTTATAATCAGGTTATTCATAGTAGGGAGAATATCACATAGAGCCCTCCATAGAAAGATTTTCCATTTTGGGGGAACCTTCAATTCCATAGTGTGATCCATTTATCAAAAGTACCAGGATCGTGTACATAATCCCCAACAATCTGCCTATATGCATTCTTAACAGAATACATTCCCCTCTAGTCCATGTACCAATACCAAGTGTCCGCATAATTCGGGCTTACAGGGATCCTGGAAATACGAGCGACATCCTCTGGGTCAAATAAATCATTTAAAATATGGGGTCCCAGGTCTTTGTCTGTTGATCAATCAGTCCCACCACTCTAGTGTCCCGCAATTCCACAAGCATTATTGTTTGTACTAGAGGACTAGGATCATCTGGTAACCAGGGATGTCCCCAGATCAACGTATTTTCTTCATTTCCTACTCTTCTTCGAACCCCTGCGCAAACCATACCATGTGCCGCCATTATACTCCGCCAACAATAACTTGGGCAATTTCCAATCCTAGCATTAACAAAAGAGGTCGTCGGGTAATACCGTGCCTTATAAATTTTGGCAGCAAGAGAGGTTGGATTAGTGAGAAATCTCCATGCCTGCTTCCCCAACATAGCTAGGTTGAAAGCACGAAGATCCTTAAAACCCAAACCCCCATATTTCTTAGAGACACATAACTTATCCCACGCCTTCCAATGGATTGTTGTATCCATTCATTTCCCCCACCAATATTTGTTCATTGTTCTCTCCATATATAAACAAACTGACTCAGGTAGCAAAAAAATACTCATTGAAAAAGTAGGCATAGATTGGGCCACACTTTTCAACAGCACCTCCTTCCCAGCCTGGGACAATAACCTCTTATTCCACGAACCAATCCTCTGTCTGATTTTATCTTCCACATAGGAAAAAACTGCTCTTTTATTTCTCCCAATAAAAGATGGTAGACCCAGATACTTACCAAAATTGGGTGCTTGATCCACCCCTAAACAGCTCGCGACGACATCTCGTTCCTCCCACGCAGTATTTTTGCTGAAACAAATGTTAGATTTATGATAATTAACCATTTGCCCAGATAACTTCTCATATCTCATCAAACATTGCTTTATCACACTGGCCTCCTGAAAATTTGCCTTAAAAAACAATAAACTATCATCCGCAAAGAAGAGGTGTGATACCGGGGGGGGGGGGGGGGGGGGGGCTCCAGCTACTCTGCATCCATGTATAGATCCTGCTACCTGAGCTTTCTGTAATAGTAAAGACAATCCCTCTGTACAAATAATGAATAGATAGGGAGAGAGAGGATCACCCTGTTTGAGACCCCTTGTCGGAACTACTTGTCCCCTTGCCACGCCATTAACCACAATATTATAAGTCACAATTGTGACACACAGCATAATCAAATCAATCCATCTCCTATCAAACCCCATAACCTCCAACATCCTTTTCAAAAAAGACCATTTCATTCTGTCATACGCCTTCGCCATATCCAACTTTAAGGCCCCCCACCCAACTCTACCACACTGCTTCCTATTCAAAAAAATGACCAATCTCTGAAGCTACTAGAATATTATCCGTAATTAATCTCCCCGGAATAAAAGCACTCTGGGATTCCGAGATTAGTTCTCCCATAAGCGGTTTCATCCGGTTTGCTATCATCTTAGCCATAATTCTATACAGCACATTACTCAAAGCAATTGGTCTCATATCCCCCACCGTCTTAGGCACATTTTTCTTAGGGATTAATATCACATTTGTGTCGTTTAATCCATGTGGGAAATCCCCTTGATTAAGGGAATTTACAATAAACATAGACACATCCTGCCCTACTACATCCCAAAAATGCTGGTAGAATCCTAGGTTCATCCCATCCAGTCCTGGGGCCTTATCAGGAAACATAGAGAAAATCGTTGTTTTGACCTCCTCAGTATTAAAGGGCGCAGTAATTCAGTATTATGGGTTGGGAAAACTCGTGGGGTAAAGTCATCAAATAAAGGATCACTACATTCAGAATTACTAGAGGCAAATATTTTTTCAAAGTAATCCAAAACAATCAAATTCATGTTCTCCCCTTCCACCCACTCCCCAATATCATTCCTCAATTTGGTAATATAATTCTTCTTACGGGCAGAGGCATACCTGTGGTAAAATTTTGTATTGGCATCAGTTTCACGCAGCCAGTGTTGCTTCGCCCGTTGCCTCCAAAAAACATCCTCCTGGGCTTCCAGCTGGGACAACTGGTTATCAAGATTATGAAACTCAGCTATCGCACCTGGATCACGTCTGTGTCAAATAGCTTCCTGCCTCATTCGCAGCCTCTTTATGTTCTCCCCGAACTTGTAGAAGTGGTCACCACCCCACCGCATCAGACTATATCCACAACTTTGCTGACAATTCAGCAAACCCCCAGTCCGACCATTCTGCCATGCTGTCTCAACCACCTCCCTGCACCCCTCATCCAGCAACCAGGCCATCTCAAATCTGAAACCCCTTGGACCCCTTCCCCCTTGTATGCATGACGCATTGATATTGAGGAATAAGGCCGAGTGATCCGATTTCCGAGTCAGCATATTTAGTACTTCCGCATGTTGATTAACATCCCCCCAAGATGTCGTTGCCAACACCTTATCCAACCGTTTTTCAATCCAATCAACAGTGCCCTTAAACTTTTCCCAGGTAAACTAATAACCCCGCATAACCATCTGCGCCAAACCACATCCTTCCACTGCCTCTCCAAAACCACGTAGGAGATTATTCGGGTGCGGGTTGCCCCCCCCCCCCCCCCCCCCCCCCTTTTCTCGTGTTGATATAGAAGATCATTGAAATCCTCTATTACAACCCAAGGAAGAGAGGATTTCCCACTTAACGTCCCCAGAAGATCCCATGCTTCCCGTCTCCTATGCCGTTTTGGGAAACCATAAAAACCCGTCATGCGCCACACCTTACCCCCCCCCCCCCTCCCCCACCCGTACCTCCACATCTATATGATTATCAGAGTAGCTCAGGAGCAAATCAGTATTATTCTTCCTCCAAAGCAATGCTAAACCACCACCATGACTCTCAGTATCAACATAAAACAAGCCCTCGAAACCAAGCTTGATACGAAGGCGCTCTGCATGATCCTGTCTTACCATAGTTTCCATTAGAAAGATAAAATCTGGCTTCTTACGGGGCACCATGTCCACAATTTCCCGAACTGTCCGTGGATTGCCCAAGCCACGGCAGTTCCAACTTAGGGTACTCATTGGGTCGGGCGGGCTTGGGAACTAGCGCCCGCCTGCTGCAAGTTTTTTGAAAAATCCGTCATCACAATATCACCCCCGTCCAACCCATGTCGCACACCACCATTCCCCACCCTTTCCCGCCGACGCTTGGACACGGCTGCCGTCGGCTTTCTTTCCACCGTTTGCTGCCCCACGGCAGCGCCCTTCGCCCGTGCAATACCCCGTACTGCCGTGGCCGGCGGTAGCAACCAGCTGCCGCCAACCAGTCGCGGTCCTCGTGTTCCACCCGCCCGGAGCTCCGGGCCATATGGATACTCCTCAACCGGTACCACCGAGTCTCACGCCGCACAACAAAACTTGTAGGCATGTCCCAGCATCCCACAGAAAAAGCAGTATGTATGGAGCCGCTCATACTTGAAAGAGACCCAACATGTCGTTTTATCACGCTTCACAAATTTCATTCGGCGTTTCAGAGGCTTGTCCACCGACAATGTAACCCTAATCCGATAAAACGTTATCCATGGCTCATTCTGAAACCGGTCACCCCTCTTCACAAACACCCCCAGGTAATTCCCGATCTGTTCCTGAATCAACTCAGATGTATACCCAGTAGGCAAACCATGGATTTGGATCCACATATCAACCGTGTCTAGCTTTACATCCACGGGGGGAGTCCCATCAGGCACTTGTTTGCAAACAAACGTACTATTATCAAACGACCATGGTCCCTCATCAATGACCCTTTGCACATCCGTTTTATGATGGAAAACAAAAAGAAACAGCCCCGGTTGTATCTCAGAAGCCTGAACCCCACTCCCCGGTTGCTAAACGGATGCCATGACCTGGCTCATAAACTCAATCTTAATAAACTTCCTTGTCAAGAAACGACCAACCACCCCCACGATTCCTCCTCCGCCGGGCCGTCCTGCCCCCGGCGCTCTCCTCCACCTGGGGCACGAACGCCGCTTCCTCCTCTTCTAACACAAGGTCCGCCCATCTGGCCGTGATGCCCACCACCGCCATATGTTCCGTTGTTGATGAAGCCATGCGCTCAAAACGTGTAGCAGTTCGCACTGCCCTTCTTCTGTCCGTCCGTTCTGCTGCTCACGATAACGCCGGGAAGGCCGGAAAGAGATGTCGAAAGAGCCGACTAAAACCCTAGATAGACCTAGGTAGATTCTTTGTTATTGTAGTGATAGGGAATATCCCGACCGACATTATTTTACCCCGGCTGGTATGCCTTTGTCTTTTTCTTCTTGTCTTTGCAGGTAACAGGTCGGGCTTCTTGTGAGGAACCCGGTCGGGATCTGACCGGGAGTTGCCCGACCGATAGTGTCGACCACCGAGCGGTAGCCCTTTGGCGCGAGAGCCGGCAAAGGACACGTGGCGGTTCCTTGCGACGACAGACAGGGCACCCGGGAGGATGATACGTGGTGGCTACGTGGAGAGCATGCCGAACGACCGGATTTGTGTCTCCGGTGCAGCGGCTATAAATACCCGCAGTAGCTACAGTGTGAGGGACTTTTGGACGATCGATAGGTTGTTGTTAGAGAATCCCGACCGCAGCCAGTCGGTACTCAGAGCAACCAAGTAGATTGTACTTAGGGCCTTCACCGTGATCAATAAAGATATTTACTTGCTTTATTTGGCCTCGTGTTTGTTTAATTATTGCTTACGTAATAATTAGCAGTATCATGTAGTATTTAATTTATGGATTTGATTATTTTTTGGTTGATGTGATTATTATATTAATAGAAAATTGTATGATATTTAAATTTAAATTATTATTATATTTTATCTTAATTTATTATAGAATTTGAAAAAAAAAATTTAGGCATTTTGAATTTGAATATTTGAGTAGAATTGAATTCAAAAATAATTTTCGATTCGAGACGAAGCGCTTTAATTTTCGTTTCTGGCATGGAGATGAAGAACCTCCGGCCAGGGACGAAGAGCTCTTCGTCCCCGATCAGATACGAAGAAGGGTCTTTGTCTCCGGCAGCCTGGAGACGAAGCGGACAAAATGTTATTATTATTATTTTTTTGTTTAAATTTCTGTTATTTTAAATTATTAAAAAAATAAAAAAATATTATTTTAATATAATAACCTCCACATCAGCAAATTAACTTGTAAACATGTTACGTAGTATTTTTTATTCAATTGTATCATTTTGCGTTGTTACTCAATTACATTATTTTGCATTGTTAGATCTAGTCAGTTCAATGACTTTAATTGCAATTCGACGGCATATTGGACCCTTATTCAACAAGTTTTTAGAGTAGATTTTTGAGAATCCGAAAAGTTCCATCGGTTCGGTTTGGATCCGAACACGCCATTGACCTTTATGTTTTATCCCTCATTTATATTTTAAAAATCTCCGTGCCGAATTGATCTATGTTTGAATGGGAAGTGCGAGCATAGAAGTAGTACTATTAACAACAAAATCGAAGATCGGATATTTAGGAATCATCCATGTCTAATACGGACTTACGGAGTATCTGGTGAAGATCACATATTGAATCAGAACTGAATTTAGATTGATCGGCAACGATGTCTCTATTGAATCAGCTCTTCAACAGAGGACTTCAGGCCTCTAAGTGGTGAGTTAAATAGCATTCTTTTGTTGATTGCAATTTTTTTTTCCTCCCAAACATATCTATTCTCTGTAATTTTAGTGAAAAATACAGTCTTTATCTTTAAATTTTACTTTTTAGTTTCTATTTATACTCTGCGTACAACGCATGTCTTTATGCAATTGTAGTTTTCATTTGTGGGTTGTCAGTTTTCTGAAATGCACAAGTTTTATTTATGCAATTTGGTGCTAAATGCATCCTCTAGGAGCTGGATTATTTTTATACGTTCTTGTAGAATTTTTTTTTTTTTTAAAAACATAAATTTTGGAGTAGCCATGCTTAGTTGTTGGCTGTGTAGTTAAAATGTGATACTGATAAATAAATGGTTTTGTAGCAAAACATGTTTAACTTTGGCTGTCTCTCGCATTAAATTGCTGCAAAACAAGAGAGATGTGCAGCTTAAGCTTATGCGCAAAGAGATAGCCCAATTTCTGCAAACTGGCCAAGAAGCCATAGCTCGAATCCGGGTAGAAATTCCTTGTCACTTGTGCTTCACAATTTGTATCTTGTATCAGTGTTAGTATGATCTTGTTTAGCATTACTGAATGCCTTCATTCAGGTTGAACATGTTATACGAGAACAAAATATATGGGCTGCATATGAGATCTTGGAGATGTTTTGTGAATTTGTTCTTGCTCGTGTTCCTATTCTTGAATCCCAAAGGTTAGCCTATTTCTGACTTGAGATCGAAGAAAATGCCTTTCATTTATTTGATTTCCATTCGGATTTAAATGATTAAGCAAATCAATTACTGAATTACGCAATGTAATATATTGTTTTTAGTAGGTTTTTTAAGATAAAAATGATTGCTCCATTGCTTGAACCTAGTTTGTGCTTAGCTGTATGAGCGTTATTTATCGACCTGTTTTTATTTGTTTTTTTTTCAGTGTTAAGCTTCTGTATTCTACAGGATAAATTGATGCCTCAGACTAACATATTAACGGTGTGTTTAGTTGTTGGAGAATTGTGTTCAAGTTGAAATATTATCCAAAGTGAAAATGGAAACAAAAAATTTTAATTATCCAACTTTTTTTTTTTTTTTTTAACAAAGTTAGAAAGCAATTATATTTTGTTTTCCTAATGAAAAAACAGGTGAGCAGTTCATCTGTTTCCCTGCTTCAGTGAAAGCCAAATAACTGTGACGGAAGCATCTAGGCTTTATAAACACACAGATATATTGAGGGAGAGAGAAAGAAATGTGATGCCATAGGAGAGAAGGAGATTTGAGTGATCACTGGGTGTTGAAGCCTTAACAGCGCCATCAGTGTGTGTGTTTTTGGGTGAAGAAGTTGAATGTGGATTCAATTTTGTGGGAAAATGAGGATAGCAATTATGCAAATTTGGCGTTGAGGACAAATATTGAGGTTTCTATTATAGTTGAAGGACTAAAATTAAACTTTTCTGTTCATTTTAACTGAATATCTAATAGGAAGAACTAAAATTGATATTGTCACAATAGTCAAGGAATGGAAATTGAACATTACTTCAAAAGATAAAATAAAGATGACTAGCTCTGTATTACTTAAATGCCAATCTAGTATCACATCTTTGAATTGTTCTAGGGAGCCAGACATCACAAGACAGATCCACCGTGGATTTATAAATCTTAATAATGTAATTTACAATAATGTAAGAGTTGCATTTGAAGCCTTGTTCAGATGAAAACGGAACACTACTAGCTTCACACAGTGTTTCACTGGCCAGTTCTTCTGAACCTTTGACCACAAGTCCAATCTCTCCATTGAATTATCATTCACCTTTGGCTTTCTTTCTAGTTCAGTCTACATTTTCCTGAACCTCTAATTAATTGAAGAAAGAAACACAACATATATGAACAAACAAGGGAATTTTCCACATAAGTTCTCTAAGCTAATGACTCTTACTGAAATGCGATACACCCATAGGAAATGGACATTGAATAAAAATAATTCAGTCTATTTTGATAACTAACCAGCGCGATAAAATTACAAGGATCTAGCAAACAAATCAGACCTTGTTTCAATAATCTTGCTCTTATGAAGCATTGAAGCCCACGGTTTGGTTACTCAGTTTTGGCCCTATCATGATGTTCTATGTTACAACTTTTCATATTGTCACTACTTTATATTTGTGATGCTGTGCTTTGACTATTCGTTTTCTGGGAAACAGAGAATGCCCTTCAGAGTTGCGTGAAGCTGTGGCAAGCATAATATTTGCAGCTCCCAGGTGTTCAGATTTGCCAGACTTATTACATGTCAGGAATTTATTTGCAGCCAAGTATGGGAAGGAGTTCGTAGCTGCTGCATCTGAGCTTCGACCTGATACTAGTGTCAACCGTACAGTTAGTTCACTTCCCTGCATTATTCCATCGCCTTATGGATGTACTTTTGGGATTGCTTACTTTAAGTACTCATTTTGTTAATCTCCGAGT
Source organism: Ipomoea nil (assembly GCF_001879475.1). Taxonomy (NCBI): domain Eukaryota; kingdom Viridiplantae; phylum Streptophyta; class Magnoliopsida; order Solanales; family Convolvulaceae; genus Ipomoea; species Ipomoea nil. Next base: position 8,612,917 of record NW_017617116.1, read on the forward strand.
GTTTCAGATTGTTGAGAAACTTTCAGTTAGCACTCCATCCCCACAAGTGAAGCTCAAGTTATTGAAGGAAATTGCACGGGAGTATAATGTGGAGTGGGATTCTTCTAAGACTGAATCTGAACTTGGCAGAAAACCAGAGGACCTTTTGGTAACCTTCCTTGCTTCATTCTTGCTCTATGCCTAAGAGTTGACAGTTTCTATATTACCTTGTGAAGAATTTGACTAATATTCTGAATGATAGACATGCAAAAGTTTAAGGATTCAATCCTCATTTTGCTATTAAGATTTTTGAGTGGTTAAGAAAGTGGCTTAGTAGTTTTCATGCTTTAAGATTCTCTATCTTATATAAAATGCAAACAATAGTTGAGACATAAAGAAGTTGAGTTGTTATGCCATGTACAAGTTTTTTTTTTTTTTGAAAATATGCCATGTACAAGTTGATTCATGGATCTTCTCACTGCTTTTTATATTCAGTCATTGTTCTTTTTAAGTCAATGACTCTTCAGTGTTTCCTTATTCATGACCCAACCACGTCATGTAAAAATAATAATGAAAAACAGGGGTTAACCCCAGCCAAGTTGGTTAAGGATACAAACTTGTAACCACAAGGTCACGAGTTCAAATCCCAGCCTTCTTGGGAAAAGCTTTTATTGAGGAAAATCTTTTACAGCGATTGCTTTCAAGTTGACATCCATTTCTTATTAACTATCATCCTTGCATGCATGATGCATGTGGACATAATTCATTTGATTTGTGTGAACCGACTGGGAAACATATTTTAAGTTGATAGGATTTTATTTAGATCCTTGTTCATGAGTCATGACATCCTTAATGGTTTTTGTTTCTTATACAGAATGGACCAAAGCAAATAGCCAAAGCTTCTCAAGTTTGTGTGGAGCAAAATTCTCGACCAAGTTGTGAGAATTCCTTGCTGTCAACGAATGGTAAACAACGTCGAGAGCATGATCCTCAATCTCCAGGTTGTGTTGCCAAGTCCAAGACACGACCCTTCTTATCTGCTGATACAAATAAAGCATCTTATTATCAGGAGAACAGTGGTGAAGCAGTAAGTGATATCAGGGATACAAGATCAGCATCATCATCTAATGTATTGGAGAGAGCTGAGAATGCTATTATGGCGGCAGAGCGTGCATCAGCTGCAGCACGAGCTGCTGCAGAGTTGGTAAATGTCAAGTTTGAATCTGTGAAAGTAGAAGAGAAAATTATATAGTAGTTAAAATGCTTAACTAAATAAACCGAAAATGGAAATGAGTGTGTATGTACCCTTTTTTCAAAAGGGGAAGCTTGTGGCGAGAGTACATGAGTGGAGGTTGATGTTTGTTTTATTGTGTGAAATGGATTGGGAAGCTGGAAATGAATAAAACTCTTTAGTATAAGGAGATGTTACTCTTTAGTTTATGTAGGAATAGGAATTGAAGTGTAATCTCCCTCAGCTGGTCCGTTGAGTTTCACTGAATGTTTAAAGTGAGTATGTAGGCATTATATTTCTCTAAAAGAATTGTTGTTACTCCTGCTGCATGCAATGCGTTTCAAGTTATGGATCGGAAGAGATGATGAATTTGTGAAATGATTGATTTGTAGGATCCACTGACATGTATAATCAACTTTTAATGTGTTTGGTTGCAACTACTCCGTGATGACAGATGAGGAAGCAATGCTAGTGCTAGAAAATTAAATTATATTTGTTATTTATAATTTATAATGGGTGGCTAACTGGCTATCTACTATCTAGTGGTGTGGTGGTTGAAACAAATCACAAGTGGTTTGAGCTCTTACTGAGTTTTCAGCCTTTTCAGTGGTCCATAGTCTTTAAACCAGATAGCCCATATAATAATAATAATAATAATAATAATAATAATAATAATAATAACTTCGACCCCAAACTTTATATATATATATATATATATATATATATATATATATATATATATATGTGTGTGTGTGTGTGTGTGTGTGTGTGTGTGTGTGTTTGATAAAGATGCAACAGTGGTTAGCAGAGGAAACTAATGACACGAGTAGAGCACCTTAGACCAAAATTTAGTATACCACAAAAATATACATGGTGTAGAAATATATAAAAATATATCTCTGTTTTTTTTTTTTTTTTTTAATATTTTCATTGATTTTTAGCCGTTAATCTAAGTTCATCTAATGGTCCATATCTGTATGCACGTTGCATTTGGGGAGGCTTCCGCATGTGATATATATATATATAAACATTATGGGTGTTTGATAAAGATGTAACAGTGGTTAGCAGAGGAAACTAATGACACAAGTAAACAAGAATCAGCGCAGCAAAAAGAGAAGGTGTTGGCGATGATGAATTTTGTACCCACATTGATCTTGTGGGAATGAAGAGTCGTTTTCGCATTTTATGTGTGAGAGAACACATATTTCCACTGGTCAATGTGGATCCTTTAATTTTATTTTATTTTCTTTTCTTTTCTTTTCATCTTTATTTTGTGGCAATACAGATAAAGTATGTATTAAATTAGGCTAACCTCTTATTTTATTTTCTTTAGGAATGTGTCTTGTATCCTTATGGTCCAATGATACCAAGTTGCTCCCTTATAGGGGAGGTTGCGGGTTTACGGGAGGGAATATTGATTCTTTGGCTTTTTGTGCTTTATTTGATTGAGAAAGTAGTTATGAATAGATACTACACCGTAAAAGAGTCAGTATTATACATCTCTACTTTGTATACACAATAAATTCCTGTTCTTATATCTCTCTATGTATGTTACACGTACATTCAATTATTAGTTAGTAAATGTATGCATGATATATTCATATATAAGATAAATAGATAATTAACTTATATCAGTTTTGAGTCATATAAATTAGAAATATAAATGTGTAGAGTTTATCAACTTAATAAATGTATTGATATAAATTTAAGTAGGTATAAATAGTGTTCAGAAGAGAGAAGCTAGCAAAAAGTTACAACAACTAATTAATCTACCCTATACAGTTATTCATTAGGAGCTAAACTAGAATAAATAGAGATGGAATATGTCAGCCACATATGTTCTTAATACGTCCTCGCAAGATTGAGGATCCGTCAGAGACTCAAATCTTGAACCGGAAGAGAATAAACATGGAACGACCCAAGAGGTTGGTAAGGAAGTCAGCTAGCTGAGTGCAGCTCCGTAGGTGAGTGCATGAACTGCGAAAGACGATTGACGGCATAGGATACATCCGGTCTAGTGATGACCAGGTACTGCAACAAGCCAAGGAGACGCCAAAACTGAGTGACATCAATCGGTGCATGCAACAACTTGTCCGAGGTAGCCAGTGGTGTTGAAATAGCCTTTGCACCATCCATCTTAAATCGAACTAGAATATCAGTGACATATTGACTTTGAGTCGGAAACAGACCAGCAGGTGTTGGAACCACCTCAATGCCCAAAAAATGATGTAAGGGGCCAAGATTTTTGAGAGCAAACCGAGCTGACTGAGTGTCAACAAAGCGATTAAGCCATGCAACATCATTACCTGTTAAGATAATATCATCCACATACACCAGGAAATAAATGATGACAATATTAGCAGAATAGACAAATAAAAAAGCATCTGCTTGTGACTTCACAAAGCCACAGCGTAACAAGAACTATGAAAGCTTCAAGTACCAAGCCCTAGGCGCCTGCTTAAGGCCATATAGACCTTTAGTCAGCTTGCAAACATGGGATGGAAACGAAGGATTCACAAAACCCTGTGGCTGCTCCATGAACACCTCCTCATGCAATGTCCCATGCAGGAATGCATTATTAATATCTAACTAGCGCAAAGTCCAGCAGTTACTCAAGGCAACAGTCAAAACCACACGGATGGTCACTGATTTCATAACCAGGCTATATGTTTCAAAATAATCTCGGCGAGCAGTCTACAAGAACCCTTTAGCGACAAGTCGTGCTTTATACCGATCTACCGACGAGTCGTGCTTTATACTGATTTACCGACCCATCTGGTTTGCGCTAGACACGATAGACCCACTTGCAGCCAATCGAGATAGCTGCTCCGCGGGGAACTAATTGCCATGTTTTGTTACGTTGGAGCGCTTCAAACTCCTCATTCATAGCTTTCCTCCACCGAGCGTCTTTAAGAGCCTAGGATTAGGACGACGCTCCTGGGTAGAACGACGGAGATTATTCTGCGGTTGAGAAATTTTAGAGGTGGTGACGGGCTGAGAGTCAAACACGGATTGGCTTGCATGTTGGCCACTTTGTGGAACAGTGGGGGACGACGAACTGGACGCAGCTGACGGTGTTGGAACTGGAGTCGAAACTAGAGTTGGAACAGGTGTTAGAACTGGAGTTTGAACACCCACCAGAGCAAGTTGCGGGTAGTCAGCTACGTTAGAGAGAGACGTACCTGGAGAAGACACAAAGGTCGGTGCTGGTGATTGCGTAGCTGAAGGAATGATCTCTTCCTGTGTAGACAAAGGGGATGATTTGAACAAAATATTGCATAATTCGGAACCATGCAAATCAGATGGTGAGCTGCTAGACGCTTTCTGCAAATCGTTATAAGGAAATACATGAGACACAAATCTAACATGCCTAGATACATAAATACGATTGGAACTAGGATCCAGACATCTATAACCTGATTGAGTGTTGGAGTAGCCAAGAAAGACACATGGGCGTGACTTCGACTGTAGTTTCTTGGTGTTATAAGGGCGCAACCATGGGAAACAGAAGCAGCCAAAAGGTTGTAACTTACTATAGTTAGGCGACTGACGAAACAGGACGTAAACCGGAGACTGGTTACCTAAGACCGGTGCGGAGAGCCGATTGATGAGGTAGACGGCTGCCTGAAAGGCGTAGGTCCAGTACAAGGACGACAGGGATGCAAAGTGAAGGAGGGCCAAACCGGTTTCAATGACATGCCTGTGTCGTCGCTCTGCGATGCCATTATGCTCAGGAGTGTGTGGTGGGGGTGGTGAAATGAGAAATGCCATTGAGTGTTCAGGAACGGTATAAGTTTTATAAATTCTCCCCCATTATCTGAGTAAATAGAAATAATCAAAAAGCCAAAGAATTTTTCCACTAATTGTTTGAACTGAGTAAATATTGTAAAAACATCTGACTTATGTTTCATGGGGTATAGCCAAATGTATTTCGAAAAGTGGTCTACAAATATAAGATAATAGGAAAACTGATCAATAGAATTTCCAGTAGGCCCCCATACAATTGGTATAGATTAATTGCAGAGGTTTAGTGCTAACAAGGGTATTTTTTGCGAAGAGCAATTTATGGCTTTTATGAATATTGCAGGAAGAGCAGTAGAATTGTCGCAGAGACGACATAGAGACTGGAACATTACAGGGTTGCAACACCTTATTGGATGAATGACCAAGCTGTTGGTGCCACTAAGACAGAGAGGACAACTGCGTAGCATATACTGTTGGGTGAGAAGCAACTGGTCCATAGTATACACCATTATTGTTCACTCCCCGCAGTAGAGAAATCCCCGTTCGAAGATCCTTGACAATAAAATGAGAATCAAAAAATTTAACAGACACGTGATTAGTCTTGCATAGTTGGGAAATGGAAACCAAGTTAGTATGTAACTGAGGAACACGCAAGACATTTTCTAAGGTAAGGACAGAAGACGGAGTAGGGTTGACAGACCGGTCAGTATGTGAAATTTGAAGGGAATTACCATCACCCAAGCGAACCTCTTCAGGCTCATTGTACTCAGATAGTGTCTGCAGTGACGCGAGACTAGAGGTGGCGTGGTGCGACGCACCACTGTCAAACAATCAGGGTGGAGATGCTTGCGCGGACAGGACTGTAGGCAACGCCGTAGACGTCTGTGTAGTGAGGACGTTATGCTCTTTTAGGAACCTGGCCAGTTTGCAGCACACCTTTGTTTCATGACCTGCAAAGTTACAAAACTTGCATATAACAGTGAGTCGATTTGTTCCCCCTTGTTGCCAATTCGATCGGTTGGCTCCGTAATTGGTAGTATTGGTACGGGCATTTCGATTGGAGTTCGATTACCGATTGTTCCGAGGGAACAAAGTCTGCTTAGTGACATTAGCAGTCACCAACAAGGGCAGCGTGAACCTGTCGGCGCCAAACTGGGAAGTTGGTGGTAGTGAGTTTGATAGTGGGTGGGAGCATTTAGTTGAATGATCTCATTGGTGTTGGTAGTGGCAGTAGAAGTAGACCTGGCAATTCGTGTATACGGATTTGTTAACGGATCGACACGAACACGATAATACTAAATACGGACACGACACGTTAAGGTTAACAGGTTGAAATTCCTAACACGAACACGAACACAATTTGTAAACGAGTTGACACGATAGACACATTTTGTTAATAGGTTTCGGATCATGTCGACACGATATGACATGAAACCCGTTTAAACTCACTAACTTTTATATATATATATATATATATATATATATATATATATATATATATATATATATATATATATATATATATAATTTGAAGTAAAGTTATATATATTAAAAAAAATAAAAAATAGAACCTACAATTTAATTCATCAAACAAACTAACAAAATATCACTCTGTCTTATTATTATTATTATTATTATTATTATTATTATTATTATTATATATCTCCATTTTGCAAATATAGTTTGTAGTTTGTACGTGCAAATATAGTTTGTAGTTTGTACGTACATATCATGATTGAGAACAACAATGTATGCTGTTGGCTGTTGTTTGCAAAATCAAAATGTATGCTATAATGACCAATGGTGTTTGCATGCTCAAAATTCACCAACTATATATATGTATGCAGGCCGGGTGGAATCATGTAAATGTTGACCAAATTACCCCGGCCCCTGCATCATTATATTAATTATGAGTAAAAAGAATAAAGAATTTTATGAGTATATATTTAGCATTAAAATGTATATGCAGTGGGTTTTGTCTTGTGGTATCAAATATATTCTATTCCTGGTAAGATTCAAGATGCAGGAAAAGCATCTATCATCCAACCACACCTATCTATCTATATTATCATTTAATTTTACATTAAAAAAAATAAATTAAAAGTAGTGTCTCAGCTTTGAGAAAATTAATTTTAATTATAAACTAAATATTGCAGTTATATATATATATTTTTTTATTATTAATTGTACTTCAATAAATAAAAAAGGGATGGAACTTTGGGGAGTATAGTTTCAATTTATAATTAATTAAGGGTTACACTTGTTTGAGACTGTCTCACGGATGGATCTTTATATGTAAGACGGGTCGGGACAATATGAAAATGTAATATTTATACTGAAAAATACTAATTAGAAATAAAATGTTTGTTACTTATATCCGGTAATACTTTTGAGAACAAATAATGTAATGTTTTTACATTTTTGATATAAAAGTATTACATTTTTCATCAAAAGTATTAAGTAATGTTGACAATTGTTTGTTACTTGTAAGGAAAAATATAATACTTTTAATCAAAATATAAAAACTTGATCTTCACCGAGGGTTTAGAATCAACATGATTGTCATGATCTTCATTGGAGGGGCGTTTTACCTTCAGAATCATTTTATGATATCTGATTAATATTTTTAGGATGTTTACTTGATTTTCCCTAGGATGTTTACATAGAAATAATAGCTCATATTTATAGTTGTAAGATAAAAGAGTTTTGATAGGTTCAAATTCTTTTGATATTATCTAATTAAACAAATTAGATAATATTAATATTATCCAAAATATATTCAAATTTAATAATATAAAAAATTATTTATTAAATTTTCGGTATTAACATATATTAATTCAATTTTTTTCATAACGTTCAGTCTAGTATAACTATATAAGTACATAAAATTTATATATTTAGAAACTACATTAAAAGTATTATTTAAATACAAAAAATTAAATTTAAAAGTAATTTAAAAATACTAAAAATATATGTAAAGAAGAAAAAATTTAGTTAGATAGTAAAGTATTAACATGATAGATAAAATGAAACACAAAGAATATATATTTATATTCCGTGGTCGGTAGAAAAGAGGATTGAAGCATGTCGTTAGCAACGCAAACTGATGGCCAATAGAGAGAAGAAACAGTGATATTACAGTAAAGGCTGTTACAGTGGGTATAATTGTCGCCCCAAATACAAAAACTTTTTTTTTTAAAAAAATAAAATAAAATAATACTCCGTAGTATTAATTATACCATATGTGAAAAATAAAAAATAAAATAAAATAATCCCTCACACACAGACACAGTGCAATGTAGCAGCTTTAAACATCCCCTAAAAATTGTGACTAAGCCGACTCTACAAATCTATAGCCGTCGACTTTTGCAGCAGTCTAGCCACTACTTATATTGTTAAATATTTTTCATAATTTTTTTTTATAGGAGATTATCAGTTTCTTTAGTCTGCCCTAGGTTTCACCAAGATCAATTCTATCAGTGCTAGTACGTACTATTCCGTGTCTTTTTTTTTTTTAATGTAAAAAATAAAATATTCCCCCCTACCCTCCCTCATAAATGTAGACACTGCTAGAGTGCTAGCACACCTATATTATTATTTAAAAAAAAAACAAATACCCGGATTATTATATTATTGATTAAGTATAAATGTTTAGTAAAAAATGATATTATAATACAATATTATTAAAAATTATAATTTCTTATCTTACAATATTAATAATAATAATAATAATAATATTATTATTATTATTATTATTATTATTATTATTATATATAAAAAAAAGGAAATACATAGTCCTATCCGTACGTAATTGATAAAATGAGAAGAAGAGATAGATAGAGTGTTGTTAAAAAAAAAAAAAAAAAAAAAAAAAAAAAAAAAAAAAAAAAAAAAAAAAAAAAGATAGATAGATAGATAGTGTATTATTGTATTTAGCTAGCATAGGTAGAGGTAGCAGATTGCAGCATGCAGGTTAATAGGTACACTAGGATGTTTGTCAACCTAGATTATAGTGTTGTACGTAGGTATGATATGATATGATATGATCTCGGGATTTCAGCTAAGATATAAACCAAAAGAAAGAGAGAGACTCAACATGTAGTGCTTCTGTAGCTCTCTATTTGTGCAACAGTAAAGTATTGCCCGCCCAGGCCACAAACTCTACATCTGCCCCGCCCCCGCCCTCTTGCATTGCATTGCATGCGTGTATATATATATATATATATATATATATATATATATATATATATATATGACTAATGCTCCCACCCCATCCTAATCTCTTTCTTGACATGACACTTTTCATTTGATGATTTAATTTTTAATAATAAATTAATTAGTAAGATCCTAATCCATGACATTTAATTGTTATAAGTCATGTTAGGATGAATTTTAGGAGATGGGGAGATTTCATTAGGATCCTACTAATTAATTTATTATTAAAGATTAAATCATCAAATGATATATATATATATATATATATATATATATATATATATATATATATATATATATATATATATATATATATATATATATATATATATACTAGTCAAACACCTTGTGCATAGATAGCACCCGGGTTGGATTTCCTTATGAGAGGTTGTGAGTTCGAGTCTCAACTCTGTGACTCAGTAGGTTAAGAAGGTACACTTATGCATACCTAACGGTGAGTAACCACACAGCCGCATGGGAAACAAGGTCAATTTTATAAATATTAGTTTAAAGGATTCAAACTTAGGGGGGTGTATTCAATCATGACTTTCATAGAATTTTAAAGACTTTTATGAACTTTAAGAGTTTGGGGGTGGTAGGGAATATCCCGACCGACATAGCTTCACCACGACCGAGGAGCCTTTGTCTCTTTCTCCTTGTCTTTGCAGGTAACAGGTCGGGCTCCACGAGAAGAACCCGGTCGGTCTACGACCGGGAGGTGCCCGAGCGACGGTGTCGACCACCGAGCAGTATCCCTTTGGCGAAAGAGCTGACGAAGGACACGTGGCGGCTCTTTACATCGACAGGCAGGGCACCCGGGAGGATGACACGTGGTGGCTACGTGGAGGACATGCCGAACGGCTGGAATCCTGTCCCCGGCATAGCGGCTATAAATACCCACAGTAGCTACAGTGTAAGGGACTTTTGGACAATCGATAGGTTGTTATTAGAGAATCCCGACCGCACTCAGTCGATACTCAGAGCAACCAAGTAGATTGTACTTAGGGCCTTTACCGTGATCAATAAAGATTTTACTTGCTTTAATTGGTCTCGTGTTATTTTATATTGCTTACGTATAATTAGCAGTATCATTTTGGCGCCGTCCGTGGGGAAGCCGTGCAAGAAGCCAACGTCTTGACGAGCACCCGATCACTATATCGACATGTATCCGTGGGCACACAACAACTTTGCCGACGACCAGGCGGATGCGGCGAGCTCCTCCGACCACTATGCTACCCAGCAGCAGGGTCAGACGATGGACCTCAACCTCAACCTCTCACCACCGCATCCGTCAAATACATACCCGGCCGCCCAGCAGCCGGTGAATTACATACAACCAGGATACCCACCACCCGGTTTGCCATACCAGCAGCAGCCGATGATGTATCCCGCCCAATATCCGTACCCGGTCCCACCTCCACCGTATGGGTATTGGCCAGGCCAACCGATGTGCTTCACTTCCCCGGTTGGTTATCCACCATATACGCCGGCCTATACAGCTCCAGCCGCCGCCCCTCCAGTACAACCGACCGCACAAGTAGAGCCGCAGCGTCAGTCCACGTCCCGGGCTCGACGCTCGGCTCATTCGCGGTTGGGGTCGGGGGGTGCTGATGCGATGGAGGCACCAGCTCAGGCCGTTCAAGCGGAGGACTCTGAAGAAGTTGCCCGAGCGATAGCTTTTGATCGTCTCCGACCAGAGATGCGCCAGCGTTTGGGACCCCAAGACCCGAATCGCGGGCAAGAGGACGTACAAATGCAGGAAGCTAGCCACGAGGCTTCATCCGGGTATAGCGGGTCGAGATCTCACCGACGGCGACGCGCTCGGGATACAGCCCAAGCCGCTCAAGCCGCCGAGCTCAACGAAACCCGAGGATTGCTCTACAACCTCCAGGCTGAAGTTGCGCAGCTCAGGAGTCGCGTCCTACAGCACCCCCGGCCGACCGATCGACCCTACACCAGACGCCTTTCACAGCAGCGGTAATGGCTCAGCCTTACCCGCTCGACTTAAAGGTCTCGGGAGAGAAGAGTTACGACGGTCGGACAGATCCTGAGGCTCACGTGAATGATTTTTTCAGCAATATGATGCTGAAGGGCGTTTCGGACGCCGTGATGTGCAGGGCCTTCTACTCAACCCTCACCGGTCGGGCGGCAGAATGGTTCCGAACCCTGCAGCCGGGGTCAATCGACAAATTTGAGACCCTGGCGATCAAGTTTGTACGGAAGTTCATTACTTCCAAAGTGGTGAGGAAGTCCTATATGTACCTCGAAAAGGCCAAGCAGCTCGAAGGGGAAAGCTTGACCGACTTCCTCATTAAGTGGAAGGCAGCGGTCGGGGAGGTCGAGCCCATGGATGATGCGACCGCCACTCACATGCTCCACATCTCTCTCCGGGCGGGGTATCTATACCAGGATTTTATCCTTCACCCCCCGACCACCTATGAGGAGGCCCTCCGAAGGGTCACTGATTACGCCAACGCAGGTGAGGCGAATGCCGTCAAGCGCTCACAGGAGGTCGGCTCTTCGTCTCGTAAACCGGCCGGCCGGGCGGAACATCGATCGGGAGATGACAATCCCCGACCCCGCACCAGGCATGGCGAGTTTACGGCCTTGAACCGATCCGCAGCGGAGGCCATGCAATATGCCCAGTCCTGCAACCTCATCAAACTCCCCCATCCCGATCGAGACGGCCCTGACAAGAGTAAGCATTGTGCTTACCATCGATGTGCCGGGCATGACACCGAGGAGTGTACCCACTTGCGCCAATTATTGGAAGATTTGCTCAATTTGGGAAAATTGGACAAGTGTGTGGGAAAGAGAGAAGACAGCAAGAGAAATACCGATCGGAGGGATCACAGGCGTTCTCATCACCGCTCCGATCGGTCGGGTCAGGACCGAAGAGATGATCGAAGGGACGATCGTCATGATGACCGACGGGACCCTGACCCTCCGTCCGGTAGCCGCCCGACCGGAAAACCTACCATTCACGTCATTTTTGGTGGGCTGGAAGATGCTTCCCGACCGCGGATTAATTGCCCGGTCGCAGTAGTGGATTCCCGGGAGACTGGGAAGAGGCAGAGGATGGAACCCATAACCTTCACCCTTGAGGACCAACCTAGCAGCAGCGACCACGGCATGGAGGCGCTCGTGGTCACGATTGACGTTAAGGGGACGGACGTCCAGAGGGTTATGGTTGACACGGGCAGTAGCGTGAACGTCCTATACTTGGACGTGTTTGAGAAGCTTGGCCTTGACAGGAAGGAGCTGACTCCGGTCGGTGTACCACTGTCGGGATTTACCGGGGCTCTTATCTACCCCGAGGGAAAAATAACGCTCCCGGTCGAGATCGGCACGCCTCCAAAGTCGATCCAAACGGAGCTGGAATTTGTTGTGGTCAACCTCCATTGCGTCCACAACATTATCTTGGGCCGACCCGCCATTATGAAGATCGGTGGGATAATTTCTATGCCCCACCTGTGCATGAAATTCCCCACCCCCAACGGGGTCGGCGTGGTCCGTGGCGATGTCCAGTCCGCCCGGAAGTGTTACACCCGAGCGGTCAATAGACGTGACTCCGGTCCATCTTCCCGGGTGAACACTATAGCCAAAGAGGAGGCTAAGGAACGGAAGGAGCAGCCTGAACCTTCCGGAGAAATTGAAGAAGTTCCCCTGACCGAGGATCACCCGGATAGGAAGATAAAGATTGGCCGAGCCCTCACCCCCGAGCTCCGAGCGGAAGTTCTGGCCGTACTTCGGGAGTACGCTGATATCTTTGCGTGGGGGCCCGAAGACATGCCCGGAATCGATCGGTCGGTCATCTGTCACAAGTTAGCCGTCGATCCCGCAGCCAAGCCGGTCGTGCAGAAAACACGACACCTTTCCTCCGATCGCCGCGAATTTGTCAGAGAAGAGGTCAAAAAGATGGCGGTGATCGGGCACATCCGTCCGGTGATCTATCCCGAATGGGTGGCGAATATTGTCCTTGTTCCGAAGCCCCCAGCTTGGAGGATGTGCATTGATTTCAAGGACCTCAACAAAGCCTGTCCGCTCGACCCGTATCCTCTACCGAGCATTCACCAGATGGTCGACGAGACGGCCGGGGCCGAGTTAATGAGTTTCATGGATGCCTTCAAGGGGTACCATCAGATCATGATGCACCATGAAGATGAGAGCAAGACAGCCTTCGTGACCCCGGATGGGCTGTATTGTTACCGAGTGATGCCGTTCGGTCTGCGGAACGCAGGAGCCACTTACCAGAGGATGGTCAACATGCTCTTTGCTGATCTGCTGGGCCGAACGATGGAAGCTTACATCGACGATATGTTGGTCAAGAGTCGGGACCGATCCGACCACACTCGGGACCTTCGGGAGTGCTTCCAGATCATGAGGAAGTACCAGTTGCGGCTGAACCCGACCAAGTGCACATTCGCGGTTCAGACCGGCAAGTTCCTCGGCTATATGATGACCAAGAGAGGAATCGAGCCCAACCCGGCCAAAGTAAAAGCGATTCTGGACATGCAGCCACCTTCCACCGTGCGGGAAGTCCAGCAATTGACCGGTCGGTTGGCAGCCCTCAGCCGGTTCCTCTCCAAGCTAGCCGAGCGCGCTTTACCTTTCTTCAAGGTATTGCGAAAAGTTAATGGATTCGTCTGGGACGAAGAATGCCGAGCGGCTTTTGACGAGCTGAAGGAATATCTTATGTCACCAATCGTGCTCTCAAAACCCGAGCTCGGGGAAGAGCTAGACGTGTACCTCGCCGTGTCCGATCGCGCAGTAAGCGCAGTGTTGTGCCGAACCGATCCGGAAGGGGTCCAGCGACCGGTGTACTATGTAAGCCACGCGCTACATGGTCCCGAGCTACGGTACTCCCGGCTAGAGAAGGTCGTCTATGCCCTATACATCGCCGCAAAGAAGTTGGCTCCCTACTTCCAAGGTCGAGCAATTCGCGTGTTGACCGATCAGCCGATCGGGCCAGTCCTCCGAACTGCTTCATCGTCCGGCCGCCTAGTCAAGTGGGCGTTAATGTTGACCCAGTACGCGATCGAATACCGACCAAGACCGGCTATTAAAGGTCAAGCTCTTGCGGATTTCTTGGTTGAGTGCACCGCCCGGGATACCCGGCCTCCTGAGGTTGCGGATCCCGAGGCTGAGTGGTGGTCGCTGGCTACAGATGGGTCGAGTAGCAAGAAAGGAGCAGGAGGAGGAGTGGTGGTCACGAGCCCGGAAGGATTCAAGGTCTATTTTGCTCTTATGTACCAGTTCCACCCGACCAACAACGAGGCCGAGTACGAAGCGTTCGTTAACGGCTTGCAGTGCGCTCGGGACTTGGGGGCTAAATACATCCGAGCTCAAACAGATTCCGCGCTCGTGGTCGGGCAAGTTCTCGGGGATTATGAAATCAATGGAGAACGTCTACAGCTCTACCGAGATCTTGCCATGGAGAAGCTTGCTCAGTTCCGGGGATATACCGTCCGGCATATACCCCGATTGGATAACGCCGATGCGGATATCTTATCCAAACTGGCCCAAGACGCCCCGGAACACATGTCGAAGATAGCTCGGATCTTGGTGATCCCCAAACACAGTATCCATCGCCTGCCGGTCAATCCAATCCAACCGGTGGAGGACAGCTGGATCACCGATCTGAAGGAATACCTCGAGCACGGTCGACTCCCAGACGACCCACAGCGTGCTCGAAAAGCCAAGCTGAGAGCCCCGAGGTTCCAAGTCTTGCATGGTCGTCTTTATCGGCGGTCGTATGGAGGCCCTCTTATGCGTTGCTTGACCGCGTTCGAGGCCGAGTTAGTCATGAAGGAGCTGCACTCGGGAATCTGCTCCTCACATCAGGGAGGTCGATCCCTGGCTCGTCGTATCATGTTGATCGGGTACTATTGGCCGTCCCTCCAGCTAGACTGTGAAAAGTTAGCTCGGGAATGTGAGACGTGCCAACTGTACGCCCGGATGCCTGGACGACCGGCAACGTTCTACCAGCCAGTCACGACCGCAATTCCTTTTGCTAGGTGGGGGGTAGATATCTTGGGCCCCTTCCCTCAGCTCTCCGGTCGGCGAAAGTTCGCGATCGTCGCCATAGATTACTTCTCCAAGTGGATAGAAGCCGAGCCCTTAGCCACGATCACATCTCAGCAGTGTGCTCGCTTCCTTTGGCGCAATGTCATTTCCCGTTTTGGCGCACCCGTGCATCTCATTAGCGACAACGGTCGCCAGTTTGTGAGCCAATACTTCCAGAATTTCTTGGCCACGATCGGGACGACTCACGTCCGGTCGTCGGTCGCTTACCCACAGGGAAATGGACAAGTGGAGAATGCTAACCGGACGATATTGGAAGGTCTGAAAAAGAAGTTACACTCGGCCGGTCGTAGTTGGGCCGATGAGTTGCCATATGTTTTATGGACTTATCGGACGACCCCGAGGGAAGCTACTTTGGAGACCCCTTTCGCCCTGGTTTACGGAGCTGAGGCCCGACTTCCGATCGAGGCCTGGATTCCGACCGATCGAGAGAGAACCTATAATGCGGAAGAGAACGAACACGCGATGGCCGTGGACCTTGATGGGGTCGAGGAAAAACGAGAGCTAGCCGCTCGGCGTATGGCCGAGTACCAAAAACGTGTCAAGAGTTCGAAAGACGTTCGGGTCAACCCTCGTTATTTTCAAGTCGGAGATTACGTTCTACGACGAAGGGAGGCCAGTCAGCCATTAGAGGGTGGAAAGCTAGCTCAGAACTGGGAAGGGCCGTACATCATCAACGCTGTCATACGGCCGGGTACATACCGACTAGAGACAACGACTGGTCGGCTAATCGAGGGGACTTGGAATTCCGAGCACCTCGTTCTGTTTAGGCATTAGCCTATTTTTTGTATTTTTAGGCGAAGTGGGGGCTTGACCTGCGAGTTAGTCCCGGTCGTCCTTTCTATGTAAATTTACGGTTGTAAAATTAATTCAACCGCCTGCGAGCGGGAAAGTTTAATGTATATACGATCGATGATTGCTCGACCGTTTGTATGCGGCGGCCCGATCGGTTATTTTCTTTCACCTTCGTTACATGCAGATCAGTTCAACATTCATCAACTGGGCGAAATCTATCGACCGGTCAAAACGCGCTCCACATTGGCGGACACCCAAGTCATGCCACTGATCGGGGAAGCCAGGAGCTCTCAGCATTATTCCCCGATCCGTCCAACTTCTGTCCACTATTGCACCCACTCGTGCCTCGAGCGCACAATAGTGTGGGGGCTGGGATAAGGAAGTATTTGCAGGCCCGTCGCTCGGTTACATTCCGACCGTAGAGGCTTGTTTTCAAAAATTTTTTCGACAAAGGCCCGGAGATCGGGTAAACCCGATCGGCAGGCCAGATTTGACGTCGAAATATCGAACGCACGACCAGGCCATAAGGTCGTAAGGTCGGGCGTTGAGCGGATCGAGTATTGCGAGACCGGGTCTAAAGGCCAGGTGGTCGAGTGATTATGATCAGTGTGTGCAAATTGAAAGCAAGGAAACAAGAGACGAGCGACGCAAGTTAGAGCAAAAAACAAATTTTATTAATTGACAAAAGCTGCCCGGTACAATTCGGGACCGGGCTCCCGATCAATGGTCCTTTACAAAAAAGAAGAAGAAGAAAGGAGCCTATTCTACTTCTTCATCTCCCGAGCTCCGGCAGCCGGTTCCTTTCCGCTCGGGGTGGCCGCCGTTGGTGCCCCGGGCTCAGACGCCTTGGCTTTTGGGGCGAAGGGAGAGGGACCGGGATCGGCTAGGTCTGGGGGTAATGCCGAGAGGACCAGCTGAAGGTCTTCCCCGTCTAGAGCCTGCTCCAACCGGGAACGGACTCGTTCAAGCATCTTCCGCTTCCCGGCCGTAAAGCCCCAGCGACCGAACGAGACGATCAGCTCTTCCCCGATCTCGGTTCCCCGGGCTGCTGTGAGGAAGGCCGAGCCCAAGTCCCTGTCTTTGAAGGCTGCCCGCGCCAGCTCGCTCGGATTCTCGAGCTGAGCCTTCAGCTCCTTGGCTTCTCCGATCGCTCGGCTAGCGACCTTCTCGGCAAGGACCCGCTCCTCGTCGCCCTTCTTCAGGGCCTTCTGGGTCTTCTCCAGCTCGGCTTGGAGGTCCTTGATCTCCTTCAAGCGACGGGCGGCCGTCTTCTTGTGGTGATCAGCTTCCTCGGCCAGCATGGCTCGACCTTGTAGGAGCTGGGCGGCCCGGGAAATCTGCAAAACAAAAGACGTTCGGGATTAGCCCGATCGAAAACACTTGAGCAAGAAAGCTGTTAGTTGAGAAAAGTTTACCTCGGCCAGGTCGTGGCCGATCCGCTCGGCCACTTGGGTCGGGGTCATCTTCCCCAGATCCTCCTTGGCTGGCGCGGCGTTGCCGATCCAGGCCAGCATGGACGCAGAGTCCCTTTCTCGCCCGACCGAAGGGCTCGGGCTGCGTAGCTCACGGCGGCGCTTCAGGCTGCCCACCTCGGTCACGCCCTGGTCGGCGACCTTCTCCTTGCCCCGGGCGACCTCTACCCGGGTGACCAAGACGTCGGGCTGCTCGACGATGAAGCCCTCGCCCGTCGTCACGGTCGAGGCGCTCAGTGGTCGGGCTAAGGGGATCTCCTTCTCCCCGGCCGGCTTCGCCTTGGCCTTCTTCTTGCCGCCAAGGGAGATCTTGGCGGGCGGGGGAAGGGGGGCCTCTTCATCACCAAAGTCCGCCATAGCTGCAAAACGAAGAGATCGTTAGTGTGATCGAGGCATAAAAATGAGTCGGGGGGGGTTTAGCTCGAGTTAAACCTTTCTTCGTTCGCCTCGCGGGTTTGGCGACCGTCACGCCCATCGGCACGGGCAGATACTTCTCCTGCAGCTCGTATGTGGGGGGCGGGAGTTGAGCCGCCTCGAGACTTTCAGCCGTCCGGAAGATTGTGTATTCGTGCACCTCGCTCGAGATCCGGCTGACCGTTTCCCTCAGCGCTTGCGTCTCGACCGACACCACTTGTTTCCGAAAGTGGGTGCTCCAAGCGCGATCAACCGGGAGGATCCAGGGGTCGTATTTGAGGGAGAAGATCCTATTCTTCCACCCCCTGTTGTTCCCGGGCAGTCCTTTGATTGCGCACATATCGGCCCGGGATTGCAACATCAGGAACCCGCCTCCATAATTGCCCGGGAGGACTTTGACCTGGTAGATGAAGTTGAACAGCTCCATCGTGCAGGCGGCTTCGTGCCGAGCGCATATCTGCGGGAAGCAGGCGATGATCCGGTGCGCATTAGGGCAGATCTGGGCCGGGACGACCCGGTAGTAGGCCAAGAAGGCATTCAGGAGGGGGGTGAAGGGAATGGCGATCGGGGCCATCAGGGAGTCGTAGTGCATCCCGATCCATTTGCCCCGATGCCGATTGATGACGTTCCCCAGCTGCCGGCTCGTGTCAAATTCTACCCGACCCACGAGCCTTTCGGCAATCCTAGCCGCCTCGCCCTTGGTTAGCTGGCTCATTTGCTGTTCGACGTTCTCGCTGTTCAAGAACTCGAACTCCGCGACGGCTGGGGCGGCTGGCCCGGCCGCGTCCTCTTCGGTCGGCTCAGGAGCCGGACTCGGGTGGTCCCCAACCACCCGAGTGGGCGTTTCCCTAACGCCTTCGGTCGGGGATCCTTGTCTCCCCGACGTGGTTCCTTCTTCTTCTTCCTCGTCGGAGCTCCCCGATCCGCTTGAGCTAGAGCTCGAAGACCCGGATGAGCTGGACGACGTGTCTTGTGCGGCGGCCCGCTCGGGAGCTGGACCCGGTCGGCTGGTAGCTTCGGGGGAGTAGGACATGATGTCCACCTCCTCGTCGCTGAGGTGCTCGACCTCCTCGTCGTAATCCGCGATCGATGCGTTTTGACTATCCGAGTCCGACATAATTCTACCTAAAGGTCGGTCGGGAGTTAGTACAGGGTTCGGGGAGTTAGCTCGAAGTTAGTGCTATCCTACTTCTACGCTAAGTAAAGAATAAAGAAAGAGTAAAGAACTAGGAGCTTACCGAGTGAAGAAACTTGGAAGAGGATCTGAAGTTTTGCTTTGCTTGATCGCCTTGCTGAGATGCTCTGCTCGGGATTCTTAGAGGATACCGACTGAAGCAAAAGAGTGAGGAAAGTTCAAATGAGGGCCTCAAGGGCCTATTTATAGGAGGGCGTTTAGGCGGGAAATGGGCCAACTTGCCTGACACGACCCGCGCTGAATCCGAGGCGACGGATAGGATCGCCGAGGCCGGCAGAGGCCGACACGTGGCATAGGAGGGAATGACAGCTGGCAGGTCGGCTTGGTGGCTAACGGTTGGGCTTCTTCATCCCGTCCCGTTTTTTCCCGACTGATCAAAAAGGCCCGGGCTGGGGGGCTCTTGGTAGGGAATATCCCGACCGACATAGCTTCACCACGACCGAGGAGCCTTTGTCTCTTTCTCCTTGTCTTTGCAGGTAACAGGTCGGGCTCCACGAGAAGAACCCGGTCGGTCTACGACCGGGAGGTGCCCGAGCGACGGTGTCGACCACCGAGCAGTATCCCTTTGGCGAAAGAGCTGACGAAGGACACGTGGCGGCTCTTTACATCGACAGGCAGGGCACCCGGGAGGATGACACGTGGTGGCTACGTGGAGGACATGCCGAACGGCTGGAATCCTGTCCCCGGCATAGCGGCTATAAATACCCACAGTAGCTACAGTGTAAGGGACTTTTGGACGATCGATAGGTTGTTATTAGATAATCCCGACCGCACTCAGTCGGTACTCAGAGCAACCAAGTAGATTGTACTTAGGGCCTTTACCGTGATCAATAAAGATTTTACTTGCTTTAATTGGTCTCGTGTTATTTTATATTGCTTACGTATAATTAGCAGTATTAGGGGGTATTCAATTCAAACTTTTAGAGAGTCTTTAAAAGTCAAGCGGTATTCAATCAAGATTTTTAAAGAGTCTTTAAAAGTCGTGTGGTATTCGATTAAGACTTTTAGAGAGTCTTTAAAAGTCATATGGTATTCAAAAAGTTATGAACTTTTGTAGACTTTTTAATTTTAAGACTTTTGTATACTTTTCCTTCTCAAATATAAATAGTTGAAATCCAACCATCAACCCCAAGATTTCAAAATTTTCTTTCTAACAACTTTGAATGTTGTCTCTCTCTATTTAAACTCTATTTTTTCTTCATATTTAAACTTTATAAACCTATCTAAATTTAATAAAATTATTTTTTTCTTCATTATCCTATATTTTCCTCATACCTAAACTTTACCAATTTTTCTCTCTCCTAAACTTTACAATCTTTCTCTAAAAATTTGAAATAATATTATTTTTACTTCATTATTATTTGTTTATATTGATTTTTATTTTTTCGATCTATTAATTTTTTATCCCTAACTTTCTCTAATTCTCCAAAGTCTTATTGCAAATAATAGTTCTTTGCATGATGTCTAGCAATATATCAAGTATAATTATATATATATATATATATATATATATATATATATATATATATATATATATATATATATATATATATATATTATAAATGTTAGATTTATTTTTTTATGCAACTTGTAATTATATTTTTAAATATTTTATTTGATCAACTCTTTTATTATAAATTTTATTATTCAATATTGTTATGAATTTCTAATGAAATAATTTTTTTGATGCTTTTTAATAATATATATAAGTAATTAGCATATAAGTCTCAGCATACTATGGATAAAAATAATAATGTTGAGAGTGTTGATGTGGGTGAAGAACTATATAATAAGAAAATTTTATGATATATTAAAATTGTTTTGTAAGAAAATTATATAAATGATAAGAATCAAAACCATCGAAAGTTTGTAAGGATGTATTCAATTTAGAATTTCAAGAACTTTTGTAGACTTTTTAAAATAAAAAGTTGATAAAAGTCTATGAATGTTTTTATATATAGACTTTTATAGAGTCTTATAAAGTTTTAAAAAGTTTTGAATGACTCTATGAAAGTCAATCAAAGTTTATTAAAATCTATCATTTTAAAAGTCTTTAAAACTCTACAAAAGTCATGATTGAATACACCCCCCTTAGTGATTTCATGCATCTATTTATTTAATGTAACAAAACTAATTAGACCAAATATGTTCTTTTTAAAAACTAGCACCAGTAACCCAATTGCATATGAGACACTAACAACAGACAAGAAACGGACAAGTTAGCAATGAAAACGATTGACCATGTTTGGTAACATAGTTACCTTATCAGTCAATTTTTATTTGTTTGACCACTATTAGTTGTTTGACTTGTTTAAACAGCCAGTATGAGTGTTTGATTAATTAGTTTTTTGTAACAATTTATTGCTTCAAAACGTTAAAATTCAAAATGTTATTCAAAGCAGTTTTTTTTTTTTTTTTTTTCGATTAGCTTCTTGAGAAAGTCATTTTTGCATGTAATCAGCTAGTAGCTAGCAACTAATTTACCAAACATCTTTCTACAATATGCTATTAACTAGTCAAATTTTACTAACCTAATCAGCTAATAATTATTACCAAACACCCCCAATGACAACCTATCCAAAGGCGAATTAACAAAACTCAATTAAGTAATTCCAACTAAATGTAGTATCTACTATCGTCTAATACCTTATCAACTAAAATAAATATTTAGATAATTATTTTTAAAAAAGTATAAATTAAATATTAATTTTAATATCAACTATAATATAATTAACTTTTCTTATATAATTTTACATTGATATACTTTAAATTAATTATTTAAATACAAATATTGGATATTAGATTAATCGCAATACTCATGTAAAACTAGTATATTTTAAAAGATAGAGTACGCATTTGGTTGTTTAATTTCATACTTCTTTTAAGACACAAAATTATGTAAGTAATCAAATGTATGCATGCTTGCTTTTATGCTATATGATGTATAATTACTTCCATGGGTTTTCCCAATATATGATATACATTTATATAATACCTGAGAAATTACTTTACACAAATTAATATGATGAATGCACTGAAACCATGAACAGGTGCTGGGTTAATTGCACTCCAGCTTAACCTAAGGGGATATATAGCTTCAGTTCTATCTATATGTAAAGGACTAGTAGAGAGCTCTTAGAGTTGACCTGCCAATTAGAGTGCATATATATAATACTGCCTGCTCACCCTACGCTAGCTAGGATTTTTAAAAAATTAATAAATATTTTTATTATTCAAAGAGTTGTACTGTATAGATTCCCAAATCATATTCTCTAATGTGACGTGCACTGATAAATTACTTTTTTTTATTAAGTTTCAATACAAGTGTCTACATTAAGATTTTATCTGTAAATAAAAATAAACATTAAAAGTAGAAAATGAAAATACATATCCTTTCAAAAAAAAAGAAAATATATATAATACTTTCTTTATTCAAAATGATAAGCAGCTTTTTGGTCCAAAATTTCTTCTCTTTTTAGCCTTTAGATGTTGCTAGCATTAGCATGCATACAGATCTCATCTTTATTCAGCTCGATCAATAGCCAAACCTCAACTTTATCCCATCCTTGGGTTTTGTAAAACTAGCCCTAGCTAGGTAGGTTGAACCTTGAGTATATTATTACTGGTTTTGGAATTGGAATTCAACCATTACAAAAACTAGTCTCGACTCTCGAGTGGGAGCAACAAATAGAAAATACATTGAGGGGACTAAAATTAACCATTACAGTACGGAACCGAACTGTATATATTGGTTACTATAGAAAAAAAAAAATGTGATGATATTTTAATAAATATATTGAACTAATCAAAATAAATTTTTATTCTTAAACTTCTACTCATTTTTCAAAACGGAGTTGTTTTTCACATAAATGATGTTGTATTTTACCAAAGTGATGTTATTTTTATCACAAATGATGTAACCTTTTTTAAAAATTAAACTTGTAAAATTTTCAAAACATGTTCTTTTTAACCAAAGCAATGCTATTTTTGTTCAAAATTAAATATTTTTCTATCATATGATGTAAAGAAACTTCTATATATTTATAAAAATGTCACCATATTTTTTATTTAAATATAAATCACATTTGTGCATTGGTTTATAGATAATTGAGATTAATTCTTATTTTTGCAAGAAAATCTATTATTCAGTGCGTATAAGTGAAGTCCACCTTATAGCCCTAGCCATTGACTCTTAGTCATGTTGCTTTTATTTATTTATTTATTTTTTTTTTTTACCAAAAAGCTATGCATCAATTGTTATTCGAATGTGTGCTTTGGGTGAATTTCTCCTTGTGACCCTATTCAGCAAAGAACCACAAGAAAATAAATCAGCCTATATTGTCACAGTTGACCAACTTAAACCAAGAATGCTAATAGACCAACTTTAATTGCTACACTAAGTCAAACAACTAAAATAGGTGTTTGATAAATAGCTTGTAGGCATAGCTTAACGATATCAATAAGGTGAAAATGAAAAGTTACTTTGAGTAGCTTATTGCATTTTCATTTTAAAAATTTAATTACTCATATATAATAATTGTTAGTTATTGTAGTTTTAATATTTATTCAAATTTACATTTTTAATATCATTAGAACATGCTTAGAGACCAACATCTAAATTGATTCTAAGCCAAGACATTAGACACTTACATTTTTGATATTATTAGTACACAAATAATGAATCTTCAACACATTAAAAATAATTATTTATTAATGATCCACCGTATAATTTGTCACTATTAGTAATCCTTGTATGGTGACATGCATAGTACGAATACTCTGCAATAAAAATAATAAATAAATAAATAAATAAATAAATAAAACTTACTATGAAGCATTGGAGTAATATAAATATAACCTATTGTGAAAAAGAAATATATATAGAAGAATCTGATTTCAATTCATCAAAATCTAGTTGCAACCAACCTAGGGGAGATAAGTAAATTAAGATATCATTGAATTGGTGGTATTATTTCCTCTTTCCTTTTTCTCTGTTTTGAGTAAATGAGGGCACTACGTAGTACGTACTAGTATAGACCACCCAAAGATTATTAAAATTAATTAAGAGCTTGGAAAGTCGTACCGTATCGTAGTGATGGAAACAGTTCAATGAGACGTGGGAAGCTTTGAGGTTGTGTAGAGTACCAGCAGGAGGGCTTAGGCTTCTGTGGATCAAATAATCTTTAGCATGCTCTCTCTTCTGTGCCTGCAAGGCAATAGTTTTTGTCTTTATTGCCCTTATAGATATAACCATTTTCTTTTTATTTTTATTTAGTAACGATTATTAAATTTGAAATATCTATTATCTAATCTAATTAACATTATTTCCCATTTTTTATATTACTAGATTGAGTACAAACCTTTAGTTATAATGATTTGCTTCATTAACATGATTAAGAATCAAACCTCTAATCTCATATTTAAAAAGAAGTACTGAATCACCGCACCAACTATATTGATTGCCATAAACATATTCTGATATTTAATAAGTCCTTTAATTTTTACATGCATATAGTATTTTTGAGATTGAATTATTTTGCATTTTAACTTTGTAAACAAATAGCTATATATTTCGATCAGATATGTATTATGTTATTTCTAAATTATCGAGAATAGTTGTTTATGATAATACCTAAATGATATGTTTTTAAATTCTATATACGATCGAGTTGCCATAACACTAGTTATATATTATGTATTTGTTCAAATATTATTCATTTGTTGATCAATTTTTACAACAAAATTTGAGAAAGAATATGATTATATATATATATATATATATATATATATATATATATATATATATATATATATATATATGGAAAAGAGTAACATACAAACAAATTTGAATTATATTGTAATGCACTGAATATTACACATAACGTGGTGTTTACGCTGATTGATAATTTAATAATTCAGTTTAAATAAATTTAACATTAATTATTTGGCATATCTTTTTGTTTTGCACATATCTTTTTTCCCACCGTTAAAGATTTAAAATTGCATTGAACATATCTTTTTATTCTGCATAAAATGTCAAGGCATTTAAGGAATTATCTTTCTTGGATGTGTTCCTAGGACTCACTTTGCGCGGACACATTCGCTCATCATTTTAAGATTTTGAACTGTTTGATTGGAGAATGTCTCGAGCAGTCCTTTCAAATAGTTAATTAGGTCCTTCCTTCTCTTTGACTTTTGCAACCTTTCGGTTACGAATATATGGTTAACCTTACCATTCGTTCTTGTAAAACTTTGAAAGGTAGGCCCTTCCACCTCTCGACCTTTGCAACCCTTAGCTTCAGTCTTTATGTCTTATACTCTTCGAATCTTCAGTCTTCTGATCTTCATCTCGGACCATTATATTCAAGAGTTAACCAATCGGGTTACTCTTCGAATCACTTGCCAAGACTAACCTCGCGAGTTAACATCCGGATGAATATAGTTGTTACTACTCGAGGTACCATTCAGTTAGTTCGAATGTTTGAGCATAAATATTCCTAAGTCTAGAAAATAAAATAATTGTGGTCTAAAATTCCTATCAGTTGGTACCATTCAGTTATTCGAATGTTTGAGTAGTGTGGTCTAAAATTCCAACTTCTTCCCAACCCCAAGGGCTCCTCACACGTGCTTACTGCACACAAGGAGCTCCCATCACTTTGAGAGGTTGCTCCAACACTGCCGCTGGTGAGACTCGATTCCTGGTCATTCTTCCCAAACTTCACCCTATGACCAGTTGAGCTGCCCATGCATGTAGTTTATACATGATTACACAAAGTATTATTAAAAATTATTATTGATAATATATTGTACAATTATGTAGGGTATATATAATGGGATATCAAATATAATCAGTATTGATATTCACTGACATTGTTAATTTTTGCAATAATTTTGGCCCCCTACATTATTTTTCTGGCTACGCCACATAATAATAATAATAATAATAATAATAATAATAATAATAATAATAATAATAATAATAATAATAATAATAATATGTAGTGATGGTGGTAGTGTGGTGGTGGTGGTGGTGGTGGTGGTTGCAATGGTGTTGGTGTTAGTGGTAGTGATGGTGGTGGTGGTGGTGATGGTGATTGTAATGGTGTTGGTGTTGGTGTTGGTGCGTGGTAGTGGTTGTTGTGATGGCGGTGGTGGCCGGGGCGGAGGCAGGAAATTCATTTCGGGTGGCCTGGTTAAAATAGAAATTTACAATGTTATTCAACATTAGTACCGATCATACATGATATATATATATATATATATATATATATATATATATATATATATATATATATCATTATATATACCATATATAATTGTATCATGCATGTATTATTGATAAGAACTTTTAATGATACTTTATGTAATGTTTGGCATCGATGTCAGTGGATGCTTTATAATATTTCACCTAACACAAATAAATACAATAATAATCTTGATTGTCACTATACTCTTTTATCAAATAAAAATTGTCAATTATTTTGTTAACAATATTTTTTAGATAATTAACTGATATTCGTTTTGCTCATTAATTTAATATTTAATATTCCAAAATTTGAGGGATGAGGACTAAACTCATAATCATGAATTAAAGAACCAATATTAACATTGATTTTTCCAATTTCAAAACTAATATTTTCAATGAGCAAATATACACCCTAAAAGTGTAAATAAATAATAAAAATACATAATAACTAACTAACTAATTACCTGATTTTTTTTGTATGGTGAATTTGGACTTCAATAATATATATTTTGGGCTTATTTAATATATACATAGTAAAAAAAAAAAAATTGAGGGCGCCAATAATTTTTTTATTTTATGTTATTCCTATATAATAATTATATACATAAATATTTATAAAATTTTTGGGGTAGGGTAAGGGGCGGGGTGGGGAGCTAAGGCCCCCGTTCCTACCCACATACCTCCACCCTTGGGTGGTGGTGTGGTAGCGGTGGTAGTGATGATAGTGGTGATGATTGTGGTGGTTTAGTAGTTGTGAAGGTGGTAATAATAATAATAATCCAGAAACTAATTTAAAAAAGAAAAAAGTGAAGAGCGAAATGAAAAATAAAGAATCCAGAAAATGTCTTCCAACTAAAAAATTAGGAAGACGTTTTCCTCCAAATTGAGCATTTTCCATTGATCAGAATAAATATCTTCTTTGACTTCATTTTTTCAGAGTACCCACTTGCATTATAAGAAACATGATCGAATTAATTAAAATCACATGCATCATTTGCTGAAAAAAAAATCACAAATAAGTAGATGGATATGGAAATTAATTAAATCTAGAAAAGGCCAAAATGGTGAAAGAAACTTTATAATATAATCAAGTAAAAAGTAAAAATAAAAATAAAAACTGTATGGCAGATTGGCAGGTTCAATATATAATAAGTTTGGATAAAGGACAAAAGCATTTACAAGTTCATTAGAAATTTGAAGGCATTTTCAAAGAGGGAAGTATTATGATGTTTATATAAAGAGTAATGTATTGGAGATATGAGACTAATAGTTCCATCCAGGACATAAAACCTAGCCAGCTACACACACACACACTATATATATATATATATATATATATATATATATATATATATATATATATATATATATATATATATATATATATATATATATATATATATTCATAAGCCTACGTCCCTCTCATCCTCAGCTCTGATCTCTCTCCCGGCCCGCTCAATGCCAAACAAAAACATCACCTCATCCCCACCCTCCTACACTGGCCATATACGTGCAGTGTATCTATTATTTTATTTAATATACACTGTATTTTAATTGAATATATATACACTCAGGAAAATACTTGGTATACTCCCATTTTAAACTCCCAATTTGTACTCCCTCTCACATGTTCTTGATGTAGACATTTTTCTGTGGACCCACATGATAAAATAACCAATCCTAGATTGTCAGGAGTAGAATTTTGGAAGTCTATATAGTAGAACTCATACACTCACTCCCAATTTACTTTTTAAGAATTAATTACAATTGCCCCGCACTTTAGCGTAGTTTGTACGTGGCTGGACTTAAATTTCATGACGGGAAGTGGTAGTTGCAAATTATATTATGCATCATGGTACACAAGGTATTGTGTGTCCTGACCCAAAATGACATCGTTTTTATAAGTTGGTGAGGAGTTGACGCGACGGCGCGACGGACATCGTTGCGGCCGTTCAATTCTGTTACAGTTTTATTTTTTTGTGTTTATGTGTATTATGTTAAGAGTTTATGTGTATTATGTTAAGAGTATGTATATTATGTTAAGAGTTTATGTGTATTTTGTATTATGTTAAATTATGTGTATTATGTTATGAGTTTATGTGTATTCTACTATACAATTTTATACATACGAAACAGAGAATTTTTTAGGGCGCACGATATAACAATTGGTGGCAGTGTGGGGTGGGCCTGCTGGGTCTGGATTGGATCCTAGATTTGAGCGGTGAGTTAATTGCGCGACTCAATGTTTACCTCCACAATGCTCTATATAGGTGGGGTCCTGTTTTGTAAGAGAAAGTATTGTTTTTTAAATGTAGTGACATTTTGATAATTTTTTCTAACTTTGAAGTGGACAATATTTACACGTACTATAAATGCACAAGTTCTCTACTACAATGCATAAATTTCATATAAGTGCACAAAATTATATTACGAGTGCAAAGAATATTAACTTTGAAGTGCACAATTTTGTTCTACATGTGTATAGGTTTTATACTGTAGGTGTACAGATTTTATACTACAAATGCAAAGAGTACTATAAGTTACGTTAAAAATATAGTGACATTTTAATAAATAAAAAAATTTAACTTTGAAGTGCACAATTTTGACACCACGGACAAGTGCATAAGTTTTCTACTACATGTGTATAAATTTCATACTACAAGTGTACAAGTGTAGAAAAATAATTTTTTATTTTTGAAGTCATTGATCTAGATATATCAAAGGCTCACATCTCTCTACATATTTTACTTGGACAACTCTTCTCACGTGATCTCCTCCCTATTAATCTCACATGCTTAAGAGTTTATCAAAAAGTATATCACTAGTCACCAGTCGTATTATTCTAAAAATTATTAGGGTCTTGTATTTTTATTTAGAGCAGTAGGTGAGTGATATTTTTATAATATCATAGAATTTTCTTTCTTTTTATATACAAATAAAATTTTAACACACAATAAATAGCATACACATAAAAATTATATTTATAAATTGTCACGTTCTTTAATTTGACAGGTGGATAGTTCATATTATATTATATTACATCACATCTGTATATGAAAGTTGTAAAAGGAAAAAAAATATGTATGTATATGTGATATCAGAGAACATTAGGCATTATATTAATTAGTTCCGATCCATCCCCAAGCTACTCTTTCTCGGCGTTTCTGTCTAGCACATCACACATATATACAACACGTACTCCTTTTTAAAGTCACGAGACCCCCTCTGCTCGATCTGTATCTATTTATGTATGTTCTTTCAATTCTAGAGAGAGAGAGAGGAGTGTCGCCAGGCCAGAAGCGGTGGCAGAGAAACTGATAGAGAACTTTCAAGCTGCTTAGCTTAGCTTGCTGCTCCTCATCGCCTTTCTTCATCATCACTCAACTCAATCTCTCCCTAGCTAGCTAGTAACATGATTTCAGTCCCAAACTGAATGTCTCTTAATTCTATCTATCCATTCAATTCGATCACAAACTTCTCTTCTCTTTAATTTTAATTTTCATTTTCCATCCCGCCCTCTCATCACTTAGCTAGCTAGCTTGTGTCTTTCTCTGTTGGTCACTACTATACACGTACAAACTGCGGGCACCATCCATGTATGTAGGCCGGCCGCCCACTTCTCTTTTATCCGCCCTCCATTAGCTCCTTTAATTTAATTTATGCCTTTATCCACATCATCTTTTTTTTTTTTGAATAAAAATTTTTTGGTGCTTTATTTTCAGGAGACCTGAGGGGAATCCACTCGACCTTAACAACTTACCTGATGATTACTCTAGAGATGGTAAACAAGTCCTTGAAGACAGCTCTTCTTGTGCCGGTACGGTACAAACACCTGCAGGCCACTATATATTTTTGTTTCTTTATTTTTTATTTTACTACTAATTTGCCGGTAGCTTTTCCTTCTTTTCTTCTACAAGTTTTGATAAAGGGGATTGCAATAAATTAAATGGTCAAACGTAACTTTCCTTCTCTTCTGTGGTTTTTTTTTTTTTTTTTTTTTTTTTAATAAGAAACTAGGAATTAATGAATGAATTAAACTCGTACTATACGTATGCTTTGCTTTAAGAAATATGTATATATAGTATGAGGTTTATTGGCTGGCACTGATGGCCACGCAGTCTAATACTGTCATCACAAAAACATTGAAATTAAAACAAATCCTCAAGCTAATTAAGGAAGAACTTAACCCTAGCTTTAGCTAGATAGGATATTATATTATTTTATTGAAATAATGGGAAAGTTAGGGTTTGTGTGTTTGCGTGTTTATAATAATAATATTATTATTATATATGTGATGATTGATTTGATTGGCCCTTGCTGGCCTCATAAATAAAAAGTTGTGGAATTATATTGTTGGAGGGTGCAGGGTATAGGAAAAAGAAAAGCGGCGGCAAAGATGAGTGTGGTAAGGTGTATGAATGCAGGTTTTGCTCCCTCAAGTTCTGCAAGTCTCAAGCTCTTGGGGGACACATGAACCGCCACCGCCAAGGCCAGTCTCTACATACATTATACATACATACTCTTCCATCTCCATCTTTTCACTCCAGATATTCAATTTCCATAAACAAATTAAGGCCCTATTTGGTAAAATGGCGGTTAGCTGTTAGCTGTTAGCTGATTGTGTTAATTAGAGGGTATAAATAATTGATAAAATTAGCTGATTGTAGAAAAGTGTTTGGTAAATTAGCTGTTAGCTGATAGCTGTTTGGTATAATTTCTTTTTTCAAAAAGCTAATTGAAAAGGTTGCTTGGAGTAGCTTTTTGAATTTTAACCTTTTGGAGTTGCAAAAAGCTAATTAATCAAATATTTATATTGATATTTTAACTAAATCAAACAATTAATAGTGGTCAGATAGGCCAAAATTGGCCTATAGGCCAATTTTTTACCAAAGAGGGCCTAAATAAAATCAAATGTATTGCTTCCCTCCGTTACGTTAATATATAAGTTGTTGTCTAATTAATGTGAATCATTCAAGATAAATATGCTTAAAAATTACAACATATTTATGCTTTTCTTTTTTAAAAAATAAAAAGTTATATATATAGAGTGTAGGTATACTATTCACTTATAAAATTTTTTACTAAGGTTTTTTATTTGATTTGATATATGATATGATTTATTGTTGGTGTTCTGTTGAAACAGAGAGGGAGACAGAAACATTGAACCGGGCTCGTCAACTTGTTTTCAGTAACGATAACATGTTAACCCAAGGAACTCACCACCTAGGGTATGCATATATTAATCTATTTAATTATCTTCTCTCTTTCTCTCTCTCTCCCTCTACATATATGTACTATATATCTCTCTCTATATACAATGTTTATGTATCCGGACATCTGCCAAATTCAACAATAGCATCTTCATCTCATGTCCTCTTCTTGCTTAGGTTTTGTCTTACTCGTTGTTCTTTATTGTCACCTCTGATCTCTCTTTAATTTGTACCAAAAAATTATTCTTCAACTCATCAATTTTATTTAATAATATATTTTTAAAATTTCTAAATTGTTGTTTTCCGAATAACAAATATTTAACATTCAATTTCTTAATATATAATTTAAATTTTTAAAATCAAAATTACTATAACGTACTTCAGTCAAATTTGTGACCCAAGGAGTATGTAGTGGTACAATATACAAAAAGAGATCCTCATTTTTGTTAATAATCTCAAACGAGATTGTTAATAACAAATTAACAATCAGAAAGGAAATCCTTTCCAAGACAAAGAAAACATTCTCTCTCTCTCTCTCTCTCTCTCTCTCTCTCTCTCTCTCTTTTTTTTTTTTTTTTTATAAACAAGATTTATTATTGAAAAAAAAAAATCAAACTTTAATGTTTTCTAAAAATTATATTTAAACCTTTTAATTTTGATATTTTTGTGCGTAATTTTATCCAATCTTTAAAAACCTACCTGACATCATTCTATCACATTGCCTTATATTATCATCCTCTATATATTGGGTTGAAATTGTGTATCAATTAGTAAGTAAAACTATATAAAAATAAACTGCATGCTAAATTTAAAAGGTTTGGTTAAATAATCTCAATATATAATTTAATTTATAAATTAAATTGTGATAATGTCATAAACTCCTAATTTATTGGTTACTTTTAAATTTATATCTCAAATAATTTATAAGGTAGGTGTTAAGAATATATATTTTTGAGTTGAGCTTACATTATTTTCTTGTGTTACGTTGCTTTGCTATCTTTAGGAATATCATTTTAACCCTAAACTTGAAATAATGGCCTGCAGGTGTCAAGGAATTCCTCACGGAGGCTATCATCATCAATCAAGCAACATAGGAGATCCTACACTTCAATACAGATCAATCTACCCAACAAGACTATTTTCCGGCACCTCCACCAACACACTCATACCAACGCCGCCTCCGCCTGGACAGCCACCGCCAGTTCAACCATACGTGTACGCTTCCCCTCCGCGCCTGCAGGTTTCTTTCCCATCCTCACACTATCCCGTCAATGACTACTTTGTCGGTCACGTCCTCCCCACCACTCAATCCAGCCCTAGCTACGCCTCCGCCGCGCCACCAGAAACCAGCTACACCTGCATCGGTGCACCAGTGGGGCACGGCGTGCTACCCAGCGGCCGAGGAAGCTCGGAAGGGGTTCCTGGTGGTGGCGTTGCTGTCAGAGACATGTCACTCTACAGTAATGCTTCACCCATCAATCGGTTTCAAGACGGATTCTAGTACTATAGCTCTTAGTGGGTAGCTTAGCTAAGCGGAAAAAAAAAAAAATCAAGAAAGCAAAAAAGTGCCATGAAACGCCTCTCCAATCAGAAAAAAAAAAAAAAGAGAGAGAGAGATAGAGAGAATCCCAACAAACTGACAAATGGGGACGGGAGGGAAAAATGACAGAGAAAGAGAGAGTGAAGTTTTGGGTTTTTCTACAGGTATGGAAACAGCTTTTGAGCATTGGCACTCATACTGCCTCTCTGATCACCAACTATAGTTTCTCTCTCTAGTCTCTATATATAATATATTTATTTTGCCATGAAGCTATTTGAACTTATTAGGCATTGGATTGGTATGTGTGTTGGTAATGTTTTGTACAACTAAAAAAGAACTGTTAGTTGTTGTAAATGTGGCTCTCTCATGCACATGGGACAACAAAGTTAGATTTCAACTGACTCACCCTTACTAGGCAACCCTTTTCTTTTTTTTTTTTTTTTGCATTTTTGCATGGGCATGTTTACATTTTTATTACACATTTACTTCGTTGCTTTTCTTTTTGAATGGGCCTCTCTGTGCGTACGTCTTCTTTTTGTTGGAGGTGGTGAATTATAATATATAGGGAAGGGGGAGGGGGATATTGCTGGATATGAAAATGGGAAGTGACATCATTCCATTCGGAGAGGGGACAATGCAACGTACAATCCAAGGTTTAATCACGAACACCTACTTTCTGGGGGATGGGGTATACAACGTTGGCTTGTACTATTGGTTTAGGTTTTGTTTCGTTGTGGTATGAATAATGCTTGGCTAGAACCACATGTCATGCTTGTAACATGCATGTGGAATCACAGATGGTATGATGATTGGCCACTGTTTATAACCTTATAGTGCAAGTGTTGTGCATTATTAGTTATTTATAGATGCATCTCTTAATGTATTCTAAACCTTAAACTTAAGGGGGCGTTTGGTTCAGGTTATATTACATAACCAAGAGAATGTGACATTCTCGAGCTTACATTTCTATGTTTGGTTCATATTCGGGAATATAACATTCCCAGGGAATGCAACATTCCCTCCACATAGGATTTTGAAGGGAATGTGATTCCCTTCATTTTGTTAGGCAATGTAAGATAACTTGGATATTTATAAATTTTGTCATTTTAATTCTAATTATTTAAAGATATATCTTTTATGCTATTATTATTATTATTATTATTATTATTATTATTATTATATTTTTTTATTACATTTTGTTTCTGAAGTTCAAGATTTTAGTTAATATTTTAAAATCATGTAATTATATATGATACCGTTATCTTATTTATTTAATTTAATTTTTAAATTTAATAATATATATATATATATATATATATATATATATATATATATATATATAACCCTAAACTAAACATGAGTATATTACATACCTCAATTTTAACCAAACACAGGAATCTAACATTCCTAGTAATCTAACATTCCCAACAATCTAACATTCCCTAAGGTAATATAACATTCCGTGAACCAAACGACCCCTAAGTGTTATTGAAACAATTACCTTTACAAATCGTTTGTAAATCTCACAAATTTAATTAGAAATTTAGTTATACATTATTGAAAAGAAGACAAAAGATATTGGCCCATAATTGTGTGCACTAGAAGGCACAGAAATATGCAGGCAAATTATGCCGTGCAATCCTGTGCACCATACATGGTGCACACGGTTGCAAAATGGCGTCGATTTGATTAAAAACGACGACATCCGACTTTAAAAAAAAAAAATCATTTTTGATTGTCGTTAACGGCATTATGTTGTATTGTGCATAATTTGAATTATATATCTAGAATTAATGAACTATATCCACACCGATTAGTGGTACTTTGTTTTGGCTTATGGAAGTTCGCTGCGTCTGTGTATTCAGAACGAATGAACTATATATTCAGAATTAATGAACTATATATACAGAATTAGTGAACTATATATCCATAATTAATGAACTATATATCCAGAATTAGTGAACTATATATCCACACCGGTTACTGGTACTCTATTTTGGCTTATGGCAGTTCGATGCGTCTGTGTATTTAGAATGAATGAACTATATATTCAAAATTAATGAACTACAAATTCAGAATTAGTGAACTATATATCCATAAAATGCATAATACCTTAAGAAGAAGTAGACCTTAGTTGACGATGGTGAAAAAAAAAAAAATTGATTGGTGGAGTTAAACGGTGCCCCTAACGGCACCGTTACTCCACCATAGTGAAACGGCGTCGTTCGCAACCGTGTGCACCATGCATGGTGTACACGGTTGCACAGCATAACGATTGAAATATGCACTAAAAGGCCAAAAATGTGTACTCAAAGGCACAAAGTTAGATGTGCACTCAAAGGGAAAACTATGCACTGAGACAAAACATATGCACTTGAAGAAGGAAAAATGTGCACACGAAGACAAAGAACATCTAAACTTACATACTCAAAATTACAATAATGCTACCGCATGTTTTTTAATTCTTCTTCATTCTGGTCTGTTGATTAATTTGGACTATATCTAGATTTTTGGCACATTAAAACTGAATATGTTCATACTCTTTTGTTCTGCTTCCCTTAGTTTGGGTGATAACACATATTTGCAAGGGGCAGGCACTCACCGACTTTATAGTCAAATGCACCGTCCGAGAAGCGATGGAGCGAACTCGAAAAAAGGAGTGGTGAACCTTATCAACAGACGGGTCATCAAGCACCAAAGGATGTGGTGGAGGGCTCATCCTTTTAGCCCTGTAGGGCTTCTGGGCATATTACACCCTCCATTTCCATTTCAGATTGTCCAACATCAAGGCTAAATACGAGGCGCTCTTGGGAGGCCTCCAGGCTACAACTCACGACAAGCATGAAGACTGAGAGGCTAAAGATAAGGTGCGATTCTATGCCCGTGGTCGGCCAGGTCACGAGCGAGTTTAATTTGAGGCTAGCGTAACCAAGGTTGGCCTCGGCCTTGGAATTGACCACAACCTTGACCAGGCAACTCGGACAACCTTAACCACCCACTCTATTTGCGTGGAGCAATTACAGGACTTTCCTCCGTGTGTGTGTATATATATATAATTATTCGTCTTTGATTCGTCTGTTAGGACATCACCCATCTTCTTGTAATCTCATTACACATTGAATTAATACAAAACTGTCTTTTCTACTTATCCATTTGTCTTTATCTACCATTTGTTTATTCTTTATTATTAGATTAGTTAATTCAATCACCCGAATTAATTTATTCCATCATTTCCCAAGGGAGAGTGAAGCGGTATAGTTCATTAAATTCATAAGCACATGCAATTCTCCACAGCCCTTTTCATCAGGCCAGGTTAGAAGGTTCAGAGACCATGAAAAGTCCCGAATCCTTTTGCTTAAACAAATTGGCAAAGGCGCTTGCAATCCGTGGTCCTTTCTAGTACACAAAGACGATACCAAGAAGAAAATCATGGATCAAATACAAATCAGAAAAATCTAGAAGAGAGACTTGAAGCAACAATTGCAATTAAAGTAGATAGCTCTTTGCATGGTTCTGTTTGCTTCATTCAGGGAAATAGGAATCAAAGGAACATGACTAATGGCAATAATGAAAATCTCAAACTTCTAAAATTGAAGCCCATTTTCCCTGGCAGCATCAGCAATAGCTTCAATACGTCCATGGTAAGGGTATCCACCACGATCAAATGCCACCTTGCTGATCCCTTTTTCCAGACAGGATTTTGCTATAACTTCACCCACTTTCCTTGCCACTTCCTGTCACAATGACATGTGAACATCAAGAAATTATACAATAATGCCTCACTATAACATCACATAAAACTCATCAAAGAGATTTGAAATGTATATGCCAAAAAATCTAATACAGAGTACATCATTATTCTATTTCTAATTTTTCAATCATTGGTGGTGATTTAGGAAGAAAAATATATTAAAAAAAAAAAAAAAAACCTAGGAAGCTGGTGAGGCAGATGGCTGTCCTAATACTTCTTTGGGGTTTAGCCTTAGTAAAAAGCTACAACACATCTAACGAATTAGATTTGAATAACATTGGTTTTGAAACTTTAATAAGAGTTCTTTGGGATTTAGCATTGGTGAAACGCTAAAACACATCTAGAAATTAGATTTGAATCATGTATTCATTTAGTTTTGAAACTTAAAAATTTATTCTTTTTAGAATTTTTGAGCTACTACTCTTCAAGTCTCTGGAGGAATTCACCTGCACATTCTGATCAAATGCAAATCTCATTCTCTCAAAATAGTATTGTAAACCAAAAATCATGAAATTATGGGTAGTGATATGTGCGGAGTATGAATTCTATGCCTATTTATCCTGTCTGTGTGCTCATATTCTGACACTTAACTCTAGCACAGTATACTAGAGTCCCTTGTAAAGGTCATTACTTGATAAATTGCACTGCACTATTACTTGGTATGCACTGGTCATGATCAAATAAAGGTTGTCCAACCTCTAAACATGGTATTGGAGCTACTCTTTCAGCATAAGGATTCTGATCCTTTTCAAGTTAGCAGTAAACTTACAATGGTGGGTCCAGAACTGTAGTTGAATTCCTCTGAGATGGCTTTCTGCATTGTTGAAACAGCTGCCAGAGTATGCATTTTAGTGTCATCAATGACTTGAACATAGAGATGTTTGTTAGAGCGGAATACAGACAATCTCGGTCTTTCTGGAGTCCCTTCAACCTGACAAATATGGAACTTACTGCAGTCATGGAAGATTCGCAGAACATGGAATATTAAAAATTTGAGCAGACCCAAATGGAATATGATTTCAGGAACATATTTTGAGAAGTAGATATAGAGTACTATTTATGTTTATACAGAACTTCAACCTTATAAGCAATGCTATATCTATAAAATATGTAAATCCTAATATAACTCTCATAGACAAAAAGGAAGATAAGGCAGAAAGCAGGAAATCTTGAGTGTGAATTTGTGATGGTTACAACCAGTAATTTATTTTTCCTCCCTTTTTTATTCA
Source organism: Ipomoea nil (assembly GCF_001879475.1). Lineage (NCBI taxonomy): Eukaryota > Viridiplantae > Streptophyta > Magnoliopsida > Solanales > Convolvulaceae > Ipomoea > Ipomoea nil. The sequence goes on from NW_017617116.1 coordinate 8,651,022, forward strand.
ATAATCTCTCTGTTATTGATTTGGAAGAACCAAAGTAGCAGAATTCACAAGTATTGCCAAGAATACCTTATTGAACAGAAAGATAACTTTGCATTACTATTGTCAATTTTCCATGTTTTCACCTAGTACGTTTCCAATATAATTGTCCAGCTAAATATTAGTTCAATACAGTGTTCCCTCAGAATTTCTATATAAAAGAAAGGAACTACTAAAACACTAGCTTCCAAGTTTGATTAAGTTAGAGGCTGTCAATCTGAAAGGAAACAATGAAGCAAGTGCGACAATAAGCAAAAGGAGTGTTTGTTACAATTTCCAGAAATGAAATGGCTCCCAACTGGGACAAAACAAGCTCTAGCAAAAACCAAACATTTATGCTGTGTTTGGATGGGTAGAAAGTAATGGAAAAGAAAAATGTACAAGCAAACAAGAGGGAAGAGAAAAGGGAGAATAAAATTTGTGTTTAGATAAGAAAAAGAATAATGAGAATAAAGGGAGAGAGATATAAGTGAGAAATGGTTGTGGCATATTGATACATGCTGAGGAAGTCTTATTTTATTACTATTATATTACATAGTTTAGATATTAAGAAACTACTAAATAATAATTTAGAAATTAGTAAATAGTTATTTAACTTATTACTCTTAGTCTTCTAATTAGTTTAGGTAGATTAATTATTTAGAAACTACCAAATAATTATTCTTAGTTTAGGAACCTTTGTAATCAACCGTATAAAAGGGGGTGTTATTTGGAATAATAGAACAAGTAGAAATTCAATCCCAAAAAAGGTCCAAGGGAGTTTTGGGTCTCAAGCAAACCCAATGTTTTCTTCTTTTCATGTTCCAACGATTATTCTTTCTTTCTTTTTCCTTATGTTTTCTTGCCCATGATGGGAGCACATAACACGTATGCACTAATGGGGTCAGAGGACGAAGTACAAACTACAAAGATAAACTTTGTTCTAAATTTCCTCTTATTTTGGTAAGGAAAACATTTGACAGAATAGGGGATTACTTTCTCACCATTTTATTTCACATTCACATCCAAACAAGAAAGTAAAAGGCAGCAGTAATTCGAAAAAATACTTAGGTGTAACCTGTAAAAGCCAAAAAAAACCCTCAAGGACAAATGTCAAGATTGGCTAAGCCACAATCAACAAGAAGAATACACATATTTTGCAGATGTATGCTTCAGGAACCTTGGTGATAGTGTGAAATACTCAATTACTTTCAATGAGCTTAATATGAGTGCATTTTTGCAAAGCATTGGGCTGTTGGGGATTATGGCCATCAAATCATTGTTCAGAACCACACGAAAACTGTAGTCATGGAGATGCAGGGACAGAACCTTGTATTTTAGCCCAAAACAATGGTTCTAGTTCATGCAACAGCTGTCAATAATTTTATTTTTCAAAGAGAATGCCAGAAAAGACAAGGGGGTCAAAGATACAAGAAAACACATAGCAGACATAAATGAAAATAGTATAGGATCATTGGTACTGGAATTTTCAACTTTCAAGTAACAACTTGTAAAGGCTGAAATTGGGATTGGAATCAATCATTACACTAACTATTTTGTCCAAGATTGTTTGTTTTCTGCCAGTGAATCTTAAATGGCTGGAAACACCAGAGAAGGTTTGTTGGATAAAGTCCATTCAAGAATGGTGTCATCATACCAACTACAGGGTTGATTTATCTCCTAGTTGTTATATCCCAGGGAGTTAATCAGAAATTGAAGGAAAAAAGGAGCTGGTTGAAATATGCAGGAATGATGAATCCGAGGACACCGTTTTGGCCAAAAAGAAGTTGACAGATACTTAGGAATTTCTTCTGGTTTTCTGTTCATCTTCTTCCAGAGTCCCTTTTGTTTTCTTCTGGATTGAGCTACGTGGCAGCAGATGCATAGATTAGGGGTTGTTATTTGTTTGTTGCTTTCAGAATTATTCCTTAGTTGGTATTTAGCTGATGAGTGGATTATTTTTCATCATCTTCCGGAATATGAATTTTGAATGCATTTCCTTTTCTCTCAGTTTCTTCTCTTCTCTACCCTCTGTTACATCTATTCTTCTTCTCTTTTCTGCTTAAATCTATCTCCCCTTTCCAACCATTACACTAGTTTATCCACCAAATATGGAGAAAGTACTAACACACATCAATGAAAGTCCCTAACAGATCCGCTTTGTGTAACAGAAAATTGACATTGCAACACAATGAATTCAAACTCTACCATTCAAAAAGTGCTGGGTGAAATTCTTGGCAATCTAGTAAATTGATAAGCGCCTAAGCGGGTCAAAAGACTATTGCACTATAATCCCTTGTACTGCGATTTTCTTATCCTAAAAAAGGGGCATTCTCATTCCACCTTCAAATACAAGCTTACCTACAGAAAGTTGAGAGTACTAACGCTAATTCGATCATTAGAAAGCGATAGTACTAAGCTGCAATCAGAATTACCTTCTTGCGGATACGAGAATGGCGCGCAATCCGGTCCTCCCGTCTGGTTCTGGACTCGGCTTGAACAATCAGAGGCCTTGTCGAAGTGGGCACTCTGAGCTTGAAAGAGAACACATTACAAAGCGGTAGCTGTTGCTTACATCCAACGGAGGAAGAAGAAGCGTGCAGAAAAGAGGAATGAATTAAGTTACAAGACATTTCTAAGCACCTTCAGAGTTTCTCGGCGTCTTTCTCGTATAGAAAACCGAAAGGATAAGATGTGCAAGCTCTAGTATAACTTGGATTAGGTGTGGGGACTGAGGGTGTGGGACTGCCGTCACCGACTCACCGGAATTGAAGATAAACCATAACTAAAATTTAGAGTTAATACTTGATTTGGTCCCTGATTTACACATTTATTTAATTTTATTGCACATTTTTAAGTAATACAATATAAAATATTCATTATTCCAAAAGGCTGAACCCTAACCCTAAGGGCCCCCACACTCCGGCACGACAGAGCATTTGGGAGAATGTAAATCATGGTGACTCAACTGAACATGAACCATAGAGGCTAGACTGTAAAAATACAATAAGATGACTTTGAATAGTTGATAATAGAGTTTGAAATGAGCATGCTATTCTATTAAAACTTGTGAATGCAATAGGATGAATCCAATTTGAATCATAATACATTTAGATCTACTCAAATATAAATGAATATTTTTTTTTTGAATGTTAGTGGCCCTATTACATTGTAGTATGTCGCCTTGAACTCACAACATTCAAAATGAAAGTCCAACCCGGATACCATTAGACCACATAGTCCTGGTAAAATATAAATGAATATTATTCATACATATTTTCCAAATATGTTTGACACTACCCATATAATACCACAAGTTAATTAGTTTTATAAAGGTATACTAGCCCGGCGCGTTGCGCATAGTGCAAGGCCCAATGTGAATTTAAATTTGTTTGAACACAACGGCAAATTTTAATCTAAAAGTTTAATTTGACGATCTTGTTAAAAGCACATGACCGTAATAAAACTTTGTAGTACTATTGACTAAGAGCATCCACTATAGAGTATTTTTTCAAGTTTTTTCATAATGATTTCTTTCAAGCCAAGGAGCATAGTTAATGTGGGGATGAGAGCATGAAAAAAGAATTCAACTGCAAATGAGAAAATAATGTCATTACTAAAAGAAAAAGAAAAAAAAAAAAAGAAAAAGAGAAACGCTGTGCGCGTTTTGCGCACAGCTGGCCAAAGCCGGGCGCGTGCAGCGCGTCAAGCGCGCCTGACTTCCTTTTTTTTTTTTGTATTTTTTTAAAATTCAATTTTGTTTTACTTTGTTTTTGTTTTTTCTCTCCCCTCTCACCTTCTCATTCCTAATCACTTTTACATTCTCCCCACTAAATCTCCCCATAGATAAGGGTGCTCTAAAAATGAATGTAATCATACACGTTGTCATTAATACTATATTTATAGGATCATTGCATTGCTAAAAAATAACATATAACAACGGACATATCACATCGGCTTTAATAAAATCGTCATTAAAACATTAAATAAATTTATAACTTAAACAAATATTTTAATAGCAGTTGTATAAACTAACCGACATTGTTAATAATTATATAATTATTTTAAATTTTAAAAACAACATGACGTCGCTTTTCTTTTTTAGCGTTGGCTTTTTAAAAAAATTAACGTTGAATCTTTTACAAAATAATAATAATAATTAATTAATTAATAACAACTCATTTCATCAATTGCACTATATAATACGGAGTATTCGTTGTTATAATTTACTACCAACGAATATTTAGTAATAATTTTATATCAATCTATATATCAATCCAACAACCCATATTCTTAAAATATTATAACAAATTTATTTCGTGTGACGCATGGGTAAAAATACTTATTGGGTATAAAATTAATAGTCAAATGACCAAAATATATAACTTCTAAAGTCAATGATAAAATTAATTATGTATAAAATCAATAGTCAAATGATCAAAATAGATAACTTTTTAAAATTAATAACAAAATTAAGTAAACTAGTATGTAACTCGTGCGGTGAACGGTATAAATATTAACAAAATTATCACTAAATAAATATTAAATGGAAACATCTAGGATTTCATAAATGCAACAATATGTCATGAGTTGCGTTATCATAGATATTAAAAAGCTCAAATTACTAAAATACACTGGGATTTTGCAAAAACAGCGTCGTTTTGATGTCCGATTTAAAAAAGAAATTCATTTTTGATTGTCGTTAACAGCGTTGTGTTGTGCATAATTTGGACTATATATTCAGAATTAATGACTTATATATCCATAATTAATGAACTGTATATCCAGAATTAGTGAACTATATATCCACACTGGTTACGGGTACTCTGTTTTGACTTATGGTAGTTCGCTACTGATACTGCTAATTATACGTAAGCAATATGAAATAACTCGAGACCAATTAAAGCAAGTAAATGTCTTTATTGATCACGGTAGAGGCCCTAAGTACAATCTACTTGGTTGCTCTGAGTACCAACTGACTGCGGTCGGGATTCTCTAACAACAACCTATCGATCGTCCGAAAGTCCCCTACACTGTAGCTACTGTGGGTATTTATAGCCGCTATGCCGGAGACAAGAATCCGGTCGTTCGGCATGTTCTCCACGTAGCCTCCACGTGTCATCCTCCAGGGTGCCCTGTCTGTCGTCGTAGAGAGCCGCCACGTGTCCTTTATCAGCTCTCTCGCCAAAGGGCTACCGCTCGGTGGTCGACACTGCCGCTCGGGCAACTCCCGGTCGGACCCCGACCGGGTTCTTTACAAGGAGCCCGACCTGCTACCTACAAAGAAAAAGAGAAAAAGACGAAGGTACCTCGGTCGTGGTGAAGCCATATCGGTCGGGATATTCCCTACCAAGAGCCCCCCAGCCCGGGCCTTTTTGACCGTCCGGGAAAAAACGGGACGGGATGAAGAAGCCCAACCGTCGGCCATCAAACCGACCCGCCAGCTGTCATTCCTCTCCTCGCCACGTGTCGTCCACTGCCGGCCTCTGCGACTGCAACAGTCGCCTCGGAATCAGCGCGGGTCGTGTCAAGCAAGTGGACTCGTTTCCCGCCTAAATGCTCTCCTATAAATAGGCCCTCGAGGCCCTCAATTGAACTTTCCTCAGTCCTTTGCTTCAGTCGGTACCCTCAGAGAGTCTCGAGCAGAGCATCTTAGCAAGGCAGTCGAGCTAGAAAACTTCAAGATTTCATTCGCAAAGTTCCTCCGTTCGGTAAGTTCTCACCCCCTCTTATACTTTACGCTTTCATTCATAAGTAGAACTGATAGGCCAACTAACTGTCCCGGACGTCTCAAGTCCCTTACTAACCCTGACCGACCTTTAGGTAGATCGAAATGACGGATTCTGACAGCCAAAACGCCTCGATTGCGGACTACGATGAGGAGGTCGAATACCTTAGCGACGAGGAGGTGGACATCATGTCCTACTCTCCCGAGGTCCTTCACCGACCGGCTCCAGCCCCCGAGCGGGATTCCGAACAAGACAACGCGTCAAGCTCCTCCGGGTCATCGAGCTCCAGCTTAAGCGGATCGGGGAGTTCCGGCGAAGGGGAAGAAGAAGGAGCCTCATCAGGCAGACAAGGCTCCCCGACCGAAGGCGTTAGGGAAACACCTACCCGGGTGGTTGGGGACCACCCGGAAACTGCTCCTCGACGAGGCGACCGGGAAAATACCCCCGAGCCGGCCGAAGAAGATACAACTGGGCCGACCGCACCAGCAGTCGTAGAGTTCGAATTCTTGAACAGCGAGAATGTCGAACAACAAATGAGCCGACTGACCAAAGGTGAAGCGGCCAGGATCGCCGAGAGGCTCAGGGGTCGGGTAGAATTCGACACGAGCCGGAAGCTAGGGAATGTCATCGATCGGCACCGGGGCAAATGGATCGGGATGCATTATGATTCCCTGATGGCCCCGATCGCCATTCCCTTCCACCCCCTCTTGACCGCCTTCTTGGCCTACTACCAGGTCGTCCCGGCCCAGATCTGCCCCAACTCACACCGAATCATCGCCTGCTTCCCCCAGATATGCGCTCGGCACGAGGCCGCTTGTACGATGGAGTTATTCAACTACATCTACCAAGTCAAAGTTCTCCCGGGCAGCTATGGGGGCGGGTTCCTAATGTTGCAATCTCGAGCGGATATGTGCACGATCAGAGGCCTGCCCGGGAACAATAAGGGATGGAAAAATAGGATTTTTTCCATCAAATACGATCCTTGGATCCTCCCGGTCGACCGCGCTTGGAGCACTCACTTTCGGAAGCAAGTTGTGCCGGACGAGACACAAGCGCTCAAGGAGACGGTCGCTCGGATCTCGAGCGAACTACACGAATATACGATCTTCCGAACGGCCGAAAGTCTTGAGGCGGCTAAGCTCCCGTCCCCTACGTACGAGCTACGAGAGAAATATCTGCCCGTACCGATGGGCGTGACGGTCGCCAAGCCGTCGAGGCGAGAGAAGAAAGGTTTAACCCGAGCCACTTCTCCCGGCTTAACTTTATATACCGATCGATCTAATTTTGCTTCTTTATTTGCAGCTATGGCAGAGTTCGGTGATGAAGATTCCCCCCTTTCCCCGCCCGCCAAGATCTCCCTTGGCGGCAAGAGGAAAACAAAGGCGAAGCCAACGGGGCAAAAGGAGATCCCCTCAGCCCGACCCCTAAACGCCTCGACCGTGACGACGGCAGAGGGCTTCGTCGTCGAGCCGACGGATGTCCTGGTCACGCGGGTGGAAGTCGCCCGGGGCAAAGAAAAGGTGCCCGAACAGGGCGTGACTGAGGTGGGCGGTATGAAGCGCCGCCGAGAACAGCGCAGCCCGAGCCCATCGACCGGGCGGAACAAGGACGATTCGTCCATACTGGCCCGTATCGGCAACGCCGGGCCAGCCAGAGAAGACTTGGGGAAGATGACCCCGACCCAAGTGGCCGAGAGGATCGGTTACGACCTGGCCGAGGTAAACCTTCACCAATTAACCGTCTCCTATTGTGCAAGTGTCTTCGACCGGGCTGATCCCGAATGTCTTTTGCCTTGCAGATTTCCCGAGCGGCTTAGCTTTTGCAGGGTCGAGCCATGCTGGCCGAGGAAGCCGACCACCATAAGAAGACGGCCGCTGGTCGCTTGAAGGAAGTCAAGGACATCCAGGCCGAGCTGGAGAAGGCCCAAAAGGGCCTAAAGAAGAGTGAAGAAGACCGGGTTTTGGCGGAGAAGGTCGCCCAAAGGGCGATGGGGAGGCCAAGGAGCTGAAAGCCCGACTCGACAATCCGATCGAGCTGGCGCAATCTGTCTTTAAGGACAGCGAGTCGGGCTCAGCGTTTCTCACAGCGGCCCGGGGAACAAAGATCGGGGAGGATTTAATCCTCTCCTTTGGACGATGGGCCTTCAAAGCCGGGCAACGCAAAATGCTCGAGCAGGCTCGCACCCGGATGGAGCAAGCTCTTGAAGGAGACGACCTGCAGCTGGTCCTATCGGCCTTACCCCCGGACCTAGCTGACCCCGGTCCCTCTCCCTTCACTCCGAAAGAGAGGGCGGCCGAGCCTGGCGGATCGTCTGCGGCCACTTCGAGCGGGAAGGAGGCTGCTGGAGCTCGGGATGCGAAGAAGTAGACATAGGCTTCTTCTATTTTTTGTAAGAGACACTGATCGGGAGCCCGGTCCCGAAATTGTACCGGGCGCTCTCTTTGTGATTAATAAATTTCCTTTTTGCCAAGTTACATCGTTCGTTTCGTGCTTCTACACCTTTGCTTTTAATTTGCACACACTGATCGTAGCCGCACACCGATCATAATCGCTTGACCGCCCGGCCTTCAGGCCCTGTCTCGCAATACTCGACCCTGCTGACGCTCGACCTTAGGGCCTTACGGCTTGGTCGCGCGGCTTGGTCGCACATCTGACGTTTCGTCGTAAAATGGCCGACCCGATCGGGTTTACCCGAGCTCTAGGCCTTGACGAAATTTTTGAAAATAAGGCTCTACGGTCGGGACGCTTCCCGACCGACGGGCCTGTAAATACTTCCTTCATCCCAGCCCCCACACTATTGTGCGCTCGAGGCACGAGTGGGTGCAATCGTGGAAAGAAGCTGGACGGATCGGGGAATTATGCTGAGAGCTCCTGGCTTCCCCGATCAGTGGCGTGACTCGAATGTCCGCCGATGTGGAGCGCATCTGACCGGTCGATAGATTCGCCCGGTCGGTGTAGCTTAAAGATAAATTGATCTGCATGCACTGGAGGCATAGAGAATAACCGATCGGGCCGCCGCATGCAAACGGTCGAGCAATCACCGATCGTATATACATTAATCCTTCCCGCTCGCAGGCGGTTAATATTTATAATTATAGAAATTTAATTACAAACGACGACCGGGACCTACACGCAGGTCAAGCCCCCTCTTCGTCCAAAGATTACAAAAAAATAGGCTTAATGCCTAAACATAACGAGGTGCTCGGAATTCCAAGTCCCCTCGATTACCCGACCGGTTGTCGTTTCCAGCCGGTATGTACCCGGGCGTATGATTGCGCTAATGATATACGGTCCTTCCCAATTTTGAGCTAGCTTTCCGCCCTCTAAAGGTTGACTGGCCTCCCTTCGTCGTAGAACGTAATCTCCAACTTGAAAATAGCGAGGGTTAACCCGAACGTCCTTCGAACTCTTAACACGCTTCTGGTACTCGGCCATACGCCGAGCGGGTAGCTCTCTTTTTTCTTCGACCGCATCGAGATCCACGGCCATCGCATGTTCATTCTCCTCCGCATTGTAGGTTCTCTCTCGATCGGTCGGGATCCAAGCCTCGATCAGGAGTCGAGCTTCAGCTCCATAAACCAGGGCGAGAGGGGTCTCCAGAGTAGCTTCCCTCGGGGTCGTCCGATAAGTCCATAAGACATATGGTAACTCATCGGCCCAACTACGACCAGCCGAATGCAGCTTCTTTTTTAGACCTTCCAAAATCGTCCGGTTTGCATTTTCCACTTGACCGTTTCCCTGCGGGTAAGCCACCGACGATCGGACGTGAGTCGTCCCGATCGTGGCCAAGAAGTTCTGGAAATATTGGCTTACGAATTGGCGGCCGTTGTCGCTAATGAGATGCACGGGCACACCAAAGCGGGAAATCACGTTGCGCCAAAGGAACCGAGCACACTGCTGAGAAGTGGTCGTGGCTAAGGGCTCGGCTTCTATCCACTTGGAAAAGTAATCGATGGCGACAATCACGAATTTTCTCCGACCGGAGAGCTGAGGGAAAGGGCCCAAGATGTCTACCCCCCACCTAGCGAAAGGAATTGCAGTCGTGACCGGCTGATAAAAGGTTGCCGGTCGTCCAGGCATCCGGGCGAACAGTTGGCACGTCTCACAGTCCCGAGCTAACTTTTCACAGTCTAGCTGGAGGGACGGCCAATAGTACCCGATCAACATGATACGACGGGCCAGCGATCGGCCTCCTTGATGTGAAGAACAAATTCCCGAGTGTAATTCCTTCATGACTAAATCCGCCTCAAATGCGGTCAAGCATCGCATAAGAGGGCCTCCATACGATCGCCTATAGAGGCCGCCGTCGAAAACTTGGAACCTCGGGGCTCTCAGTTTGGCTTTTCGAGCACGCTGGGGGTCGTCTGGAAGTCGACCGTGCTCGAGGAACTCCTTCAGATCGGTGATCCAACTGTCTTCTACCGGTTGGATTGGATTGACCGGTAGACGATGAATGCTGTGTCTTGGGATCACCAAAATCCGAGCTATCTTCGACATGTGTTCCGGGGCGTCTTGAGCCAATTTAGATAAGATATCTGCGTCGGCATTATCCAGTCGGGGTATGTGTCGGACGGTATACCCCCGGAACTGAGCAAGCTTCTCCATGGCAAGGTCTCGGTACAGTTGCAAACGCTCTCCATTGACTTCATAATCGCCGAGAACTTGCCCGACCACGAGCGCGGAGTCTGTTTGAGCTCGGATGTATTCAGCCCCCAAGTCCCGAGCGCACTGTAAGCCATTAACAAATGCTTCGTATTCGGCTTCATTATTGGTCGGGTGGAACTGATACATGAGAGCAAAATAAACCTTGAATCCTTCCGGGCTCGTGACCACCACTCCTCCTCCTGCTCCTTTCTTGCTACTCGACCCGTCAGTAGCCAACGACCACCACTCAGCCTCGGGATCCGCAACCTCGGGGGGTCGGGTATCCCGGGCGGTGCACTCAACCAAGAAGTCAGCAAGGGCTTGACCTTTGATAGCTGGTCTCGGTCGGTATTCGATCGCGTACTGGGTCAACATTAACGCCCATTTGACTAAGCGTCCGGATGATGAAGCAGTTCGGAGGACTGGCCCGATCGGCTGATCGGTCAACACGCGAATTGCTCGACCATGGAAATAGGGAGCCAACTTCTTCGCGGCAATGTATAGGGCGTAGACGACCTTCTCTAGCTAGGAGTACCGGAGCTTGGGACCATGTAGCGCGTGGCTTACATAGTACACCGGTCGCTGGACCCCTTCCGGATCGGTTCGGCACAAAACTGCGCTTACTGCACGATCGGAGACGGCGAGGTACACGTCCAGCTCTTCTCCGAGCTCGGGCTTTGAGAGCACGATCGGTGACATGAGATATTCCTTCAGCTCATCAAAGGCCGCTCGGCACTCTTCGTCCCAGACGAATCCATTAACCTTCCGCAATACCTTGAAGAAAGGTAAAGCGCGCTCGGCTAGCTTGGAGAGGAACCGACTGAGGGCTGCCAACCGACCGGTCAATTGCTGGACTTCCCGAACGGTGGAAGGTGGTTGCATGTCCAGAATCGCTTTCACTTTGGCCGGGTTGGGCTCAATTCCTCTCTTGGTCATCATATAGCCGAGAAACTTGCCGGTCTGAACCGCGAATGTGCATTTGGTCGGGTTCAGCCTCAACTGGTACTTCCTCATGATCTGGAAGCACTCCCGGAGGTCCCGAGTATGGTCGGATCGGTCCCGACTCTTGACCAGCATGTCATCAATGTAGGCTTCCATCGTTCGGCCCAATAGATCGGCAAAGAGCATATTGACCATCCTCTGGTAGGTCGCTCCTGCGTTCCGGAGGCCGAACGGCATCACTCGGTAACAATACAGCCCGTCCGGGGTCACGAAGGCTGTCTTGCTCTCGTCTTCATGGTGCATCATGATCTGATGGCACCCCTTGAAGGCATCCATGAAGCTCATTAACTTGGCCCCAGCCGTCTCGTCGACCATCTGGCAAATGCTCGGTAGAGGATACGGGTCGAGCGGACAGGCCTTGTTGAGGTCGGTGAAATCAATGCACATCCTCCAAGCCGGAGGCTTAGGAACAAGGACGATGTTTGCCACCCACTCGGGGTACACCACCGGACGGATGTGCTCGATCGCCGCCATCTTTTTGATTTCTTCTCTCACAAACTCGCGGCGATCGGACGACAGGTGTCGTGTTTTCTGTACGACCGGCTTGGCTGCGGGATCGACGGCCAATTTGTGACAGATGACCGATCGATCGATCCCGGGCATATCTTCGGGCCCCCACGCAAAGATATCAGCGTACTCCCGGAGTATGGCCAAAACTTCCGCTCGAAGCTCGGGGGTGAGGGCTCGACCAATCTTAATCTTCCTATCCGGGCGGTCCTCGGATAGGGGAACTTCTTCTATTTCTTCGGAAGGCTCAGGTTGTTCCTTCCGATCCTTAGCCTCCTCTTTGGCTATGGTGTTCACCCGGGAAGATGGACCGGAGTCGCGTCTATTAACCGCTCGGGTGTAACATTTCCAGGCGGATTGGACATCGCCACGGACCACACCGACCCCATTGGGGGTGGGGAATTTCATGCACAGGTGGGGCATAGAAATTATCCCATCGATCTTCATAATGGCGGGTCGGCCAAAGATAATGTTGTGGACGCAATGGAGGTTGACCACAACAAATTCCAGCTCCGTTTTGATCGACTTTGGAGGTGCGCCGATCTCGACCGGGAGCGTTATTTTACCCTCGGGGTAAATAAGAGCCCCGGTAAATCCTGACAGTGGTACACCGACCGGAGTCAGCTCATTCCTGTCGAGGCCAAGCTTCTCAAAGACGTCCAAGTATAAGACGTTCACACTGCTGCCTGTATCGACCATAACCCTCTGGACGTCCGTCCCCTTAACGTCAATCGTGACCACGAGCGCCTCCATGCCGTGGTCACTGCTGCTAGGTTGGTCTTCAAGGGTGAAGGTTATGGATTCCATCTTCTGCCTCTTCCCGGTCTCCCGGGAATCCACAATAGCGACCGGGCAATTGGTCCGCGATCGGGAAGCGTCTTCTAGTCCACCAAAAATGACATGTATGGTAGGCTTTCCGGACGGGCGGCTGCTAGACGGAGGGTCAGGGTCCCGTCGGTCATCATGACGATCGTCCCTTCGATCATCTCTTCGGTCCTGACCTGACCGATCGGAGCGGTGATGAGAGCGCCTGTAATCTCTCCGATCGGTATTCCTCTTGTTGTCCTCTCTCTTCCCCACACACTTGTCCAATTTTCCCAAGTTAAGCAGATCTTCCAACAATTGGCGCAAGTGGGTACACTCCTCTGTGTCATGCCCGGCGCATCGATGGTAAGCGCAGTGCTTGCTCTTGTCAGGGCCGTCTCGATCGGGATGGGGGAGTTTGATGAGATTGCAGGACTGGGCGTACTGCATGGCCTCCGCTGCGGATCGGTTCAAGGCCGTAAACTCGCCAGGCCTGGTGCGGGATCGGGGATTATCATCTCCCGACCGATGTTCCACCCGGCCGGCCGGTTTACGGGACGAAGAGCCGACCTCCTGCAAGCGCTTTACGGCATTCGCCTCGCCGGCATTGGCATAATCTGTGACCCTCCGAAGGGCCTCCTCATACGTGGTCGGGGGGTGTAAGATGAAGTCCTGATACAAATACCCCGCCCGGAGAGAGATGTGGAGCATATGGGTAGCGGTCGCATCATCCATGGGTTCGACCTCCCCGACCGCTGCCTTCCACTTGACGAGGAAATCGGTCAAGCTTTCCCCTTCTAGCTGCTTGGCCTTCTCAAGATACATGTAGGGCTTTCTCACCACTTTGGAAGTAATGAACTTCCTCACAAACTTGATCGCCAAAGTGTCAAATTTATCGATCGAGCCCGGCTGTAAGGTCCGAAACCACTCTGCTGCTCGACCGGTGAGCGTAGAATAGAAAGCCCTACACATTACGGCGTCTGACACGCCCTTCAGCATCATGTTGCTGTAAAAATCATTCACGTGGGCTTCAGGGTCTGCCCGTCCGTCATAACTCTTCTCTCCAGAGACCTTCAAGTCGAGCGGGTAAGGCTGGGTCATTACCGCTGCTGTGAAAGGCGTCTGGTGCAGGGTCGATTGGTCGACCGGGGGTGTCGCAGGGTACGCATTCCTGAGTTGCGCAACTTCCGCCTGGAGGTTATAGAGCAATCCTCGGGTTTCGTTGAGCTCAGCGGTTTGGACGGCTTGGGCTGTTTCCTGAGCGCGTCGCCGTCGGTGTGATCTCGACCCGCTATGCCCAGATGAAGCCTCCTGACTAGCGTCCTGCATGTGCACGTCTTCCGGTTGGCGATTCGGATCTTGGGGTCCCAATCTTTGCCGCATTTCCGGTCGAAGACGGTCAAAAGCTACCGCTCGGGCAACTTCTTCAGGGTCCTCCGCTCGGGCGGGAGCCTCTTCTGCTTGCTGGGCCTGCCGTGGTGCCTCCATCGCAACAGCACCCCCCGACCCCAACCGCGAACGAGCCGAGCGTCGAGCCCGGGAAGTGGGCTGATGCTGCGGCTCTATCTGGGCGGCCGGGTATACTGGAGGGGCGGCGGCTGGAGCCGTGTACGCAGGCGTGAACGGTGGGTAGCCAACCGGAGGAGTATAGTACATCGGTTGGCCTGGCCAATAGCCATACGGTTGAGGTGGGACTGGGTACGGATACTGACCGGGATACATCATCGGTTGCGGGTATTGCTGATCGGGCGTCTGGAATCCCGGTTGTATGTAGTTCACCGGCTGTTGGGCTGCCGGGTATGTGTTTGATGGGTGTGGTGGCGAGAGGTTGAGGTTTAGATCGACCGTCTGGCCTTGCTGTTGGGTAGCGTGATGGTCAGACGAGCTCGCCGCATCTACTTGGTCGTCGGCGAAGTTGTTGTATGCCCACCGATACATTGTTGCAAAGAGACCGAGTGCTCGTCAAGACGTAGCTTTGCTGCACGGGTCCCCACAGACGGCGCCAAAATGATACTGCTAATTATACGTAAGCAATATGAAATAACTCGAGACCAATTAAAGCAAGTAAATGTCTTTATTGATCACGGTAGAGGCCCTAAGTACAATCTACTTGGTTGCTCTGAGTACCGACTGACTGCGGTCGGGATTCTCTAATAACAACCTATCGATCGTCCGAAAGTCCCCTACACTGTAGCTACTGTGGGTATTTATAGCCGCTATGCCGGAGACAAGAATCCGGTCGTTCGGCATGTTCTCCACGTAGCCTCCACGTGTCATCCTCCCGGGTGCCCTGTCTGTCGTCGTAGAGAGCCGCCACGTGTCCTTTATCAGCTCTCTCGCCAAAGGGCTACCGCTCGGTGGTCGACACTGCCGCTCGGGCAACTCCCGGTCGGACCCCGACCGGGTTCTTTACAAGGAGCCCGACCTGCTACCTGCAAAGACAAAGAGAAAAAGGCGAAGGTACCTCGGTCGTGGTGAAGCCATATCGGTCGGGATATTCCCTACCAGCTGCGTCTGTGTATTCAGAATGAATGAACTATATATTCAGGATTAATGAACTATAAATTCAGAATTAGTGAACTATATATCCAGAATTAATGAATTATATATCTAGAATTAGTGATTATGTATCCAGAATTATTGAACTATATATCCAGCATTAGTGAACTATATATCCACATCGAAAATGGTGAAACTCCCATCGATTGGAATTTTTAAAAAAGTAAAAAAAAAATTAATTAATAGAGTTAAACGATGCCACTAATGACACTGTTACTCCACCATAGTAAAATGGTGTCGTTCTCAACTATGTACACCATGCATAACGATGGTATGGTAAACATTGAAATGTTGGCCCAAAAACCATTTATTTTATAAGTCCAAAACAACAATCATGGCCCAACCTTAATATATATTTATCTATGTAATTCTTGAAGAGATTATCTAAATACCTTTTTTTTTTTCGTAAGCCCAACGTTTGACCCATGGCCCACGTATAGAAGCTGAAAAGAAGCATATATATCTACATATACAAATATACAAATCTAATCCTTTATATAATAAAGCTATATGGTTTAGGAAATAATTAATGTTACAATTAATGCCACAACATCCTTTATTATATTAAAAAAAAAAAAACAAAACATTTAAAAACTAAAATAGCTATATATTATATAATCATATAAAAAATATACTTTTGAAAAATAAAATAACTATATATTATATAATCATATAAAAAATGTGTTCAATTATAGTTTAAATTTACACATACAAAATTTAAAATTTGCTTTCCAAATGTAATTATCTTAGTTATTATTCGTATTGCGAAAATTATAATATAGATTAAATACAATTAAGAATAAATCAATGTAATTATGTAAATTCTCTCTATAAGTTTATTTGAATATGCACATAATTAGAGATTATATTAACCATATAAAATTTTAATTTTAATTTTAATTGTAATTTTATATTCTATAAAAATAATAAATATTTGACCTATGGAAGCTCAAAAATATTATTATATTAGATAATTTAAAATATTTTAGTTTTTCTATTTTTTATTTATATTTATATTTTATAATAACATATTTTTTTTCCGTGCATCGCGCGGGTGAATTACTAGTAATAATAATATAATCTAAAAACATAATAAGCCTCAATGAAAATTATATCATTGATTTATGTCCCTCTTTTTGTATGCAAATAAATGTGTACATTTTACTTTAAATGTTGTACATTTTAATATTATTAGACAAAACTATCCTTACACCGTTATAACACCGTTAGTTTTTAATTCTAACTTTAATAACACATCATTATTACCATACACCTATATCTATCATATCTTTTTCCTATTTTTAATTATCATTTTATTAAAATCATTATATATTAATTTAATACTTAATTATATTTTAATTAAATTTCTATGAATGATAAAGTATATATGTGTGTGTACAAAATACATATATTATTTGTATATATATCATTCAATTTATAATTTTTAATTATTTGAATTTATCAATGTTTTAATATTGGGCATGAATTTTCGCGCATCGCGCGTACACAATGCTAGTAATAATCTAATAAGAGCCAATGTTAGGCCATTAATTAAAACAAAAAAAATGTCGGTAGTAGTTGTTTCTTAAAATGAATGGTTAATATTATTTTGATTTTAGTAATTTTTAAAAATATTTCTTATTTACCCTCTATTATATTATTTTTTTCTCTAAAATAACTCTAAATCCCGTTAGTATAAACTTTAGTAACAAAATATCATGCTAACTATTTATTATTCTTAACATACTCATTAATTTATATAAGAAAGGTCTTAGGTTCGAATCTCATCCCAGTTAGAGTTGCCATAATTGTTAAACATATATTATGAATATGTTAAAATGTATTAAAAATATATATAATATAAAATTTAACATAAACTTTGGTCAATTAATTAGCCCGACTAAATACATAGCATTCCAAGTTGAGCATCAAAGATTATAAATTATAAACTTTAAAAATCATTTGATTTTCTTTTTTTTTTTTAAAACAAATTTAGGTTAAGTTTTTTTTTTTATTTTTTTTAACATTTAATTAATCTTCTTTTGATTATTTATAACAAACGTAATATTTCAATTATGCTTTTGCATTATTGGAATGATTTAGGTCATTATGGTATTAATATTTTTTGTATTTTTTTTATAATGGTACAAATGTACGTTACTTTACAAATATTATACTATTATTTTTTTATCAGACAAAATTGTTCTTCATTGTCAGACCTATGCGGCCTAACTACAAAGTTGTTGATCATAAATACAATTACACATGGACTCTAAAACGATCAGACCATTTTCTAAATAATTGACAATGTTAACATCCTACTAGTTTCAATTGAACAAGTTTACACATCATGATTTTATAAATGCATGAAAACTTCTAAAGAAATTTGTAAGTTAATTTTTACTATATCATTATAACAATATCTATTGTAATCATATATTTTGAATTATTTATTATCATAATCTATTCACAGCAATTGTAGCAATTGTTATTGGCAAACTCTCAAAACAATTTGTCTCAACAATAAATGAATTTTTTTTTTAAAATCATTAATTTCATTATTGTTGATGAAAAGTATGTACGACACTTTACTACTCTTATTAAATTAAATAAATTAGTAGCTACAAAAAAAATAATACATATGCATTTTAATTAATTTAAAATTAGATGTCTATAATGCTTTATTTTTTTTAAAAATTATTCGTTATAAAAAATTTTAAAAAATATATAATTTCATTAGTTATATTATCTTTATTTTCTACAGTATCTTGTAATTAAATATGAAAGTTATATATATATATATATATATATATATATATATATATATATATATATATATATATATATATATATATATATATATATACCAAATATTTTATACAAATATAATAAATATTAATATTTTGTTCAATACCTTCACATGATAACCTACGACACACATCTCACAAAACATGAAACATGTAAGGGGAAAACTACTACTAATAAATATTAATAGGTGTTTGTAAGATAAAGAGTTTATATTACAACTAAAATCTCAGTCATGCAAATCTAAAACTTCCTAGACCATAATCTCATTGCATGATGCATCCCTCTGTGCTGCCACCAGTAACCTAATGGCACATGACACATTACCAACAAAGCCAGGAATGATGCTGCCACCAATAAACTAATGGCACATGATAAATCCCTCTATACTGCCACCAGTTAGGCGACGACGGCTCTTGTAACACCCCATATTTTCAAACAGTATTATTTTATAAATAAATAATTTCAAAATAAAGATATTTTTATATTATTAAAAATTTTAATAAAAATATTTTCGAAATCAATTATTCTGATACGTACCTTAAATACTCTATTTTTGTAACTTATAATTTATATCAAAAATCTATTTGAGACAAACATTCTTTTATGATTATCAAAGTATTTGTAGCTCAAATGATTCTTAACCCAAATAAATTTATATCATATTATACCTAACCCAATAAATATTCTTGAATCAAAATTTCACAAGCCCAAATGTCTGGCCCAAGAAAATGACCCATTGCCCAACTTGGAAACCCTAGATATATTTTTATACATATGTTGCAGCTTCTTCTTCCTTAATTCCAAAGCAGCTCCGTCTTCCTCATCACTTCCTACTTCCTATGACCAACTTCCTCCATGCATAATGAGCTTAGACCTTGAACCTCCTCCATCGGCGAGATATGAACCAACGGCAGTAGATGGAGACGGCAGGTCGGCGTGACTGGCGGCAGAGCGACTTGGACCTCCTTAGGCGTGAACAGCACCGGCGTCCCTTGTTTTCGACAAGAGCAGAACATTCCGGCGACCTCCTCCATCTTCTCCCCTCCCTCTCGGCGTTATCAGCAGCGGTGGACCAGCAAGAAATTCGGCGTAGCAGCTCCACGACCCATGGACCTCCGGTGGCGACTCTGACGAACAGAACACCTGCTGGGCCGCAGCTGAACGAAGCAGTACCCATCGGCGGCATCCCCTGTTTCCGGCTAAGCTTGGCAGTTCGGTGGCTGATCAGTGTAGCTCGGTAGCCGACGACATCCCTCTCCCCGCGAGCATGGTGTTTAATGCGTGTCTGGAGGTGTGGCTTTGAATCCATGGGTGAGACTCATTTCTCTAATATTAAAGCTTGAGTATGATGAAGTTTATTTTTGATATGGATATTGATATCATGATAATGGTTAAAGATGAGATTAGCTATTATTGTTATTATAATAATTAGATAATGATGGGTTAGTGAAGGAATAAGCACAAAATGGCAAGTTTGGTATTTAGTGAGATGGATCTCTGTGTGTTTATACTATATTTACATGTTGCGTTGTCGGGTTGAGCTTCAAAATGAGCAGAGTGGAGTTTGGGTGTTGTACTGTGTAGATTATGGAATCTGCTTAGCCTATGAATATTTAGTTGATAAATGTTTACATTAATCTGCCAAATTTGATGATTTAATTATGATGATCAGGTTTTAATGCCATGATGATTGTGAATGATGGCATGGTGATATTTTGATGATGAGATAATGATGGTGGATAATAATATTATAATGAACTAGTATTTGCACCCTTGTGATGCACTTATGAATAATAATTTGCTTCATATTGAACCTCAAATTAAGGTAAAATGGGACGGAGGGAATATATTATTTTATCTAAATGCCAAATTATATAATTAGGTAAATATATATACTCTCATCAAAGTAAACCCTAGTCCACCCTAAATATATTTGGTCTCTTTTTTCCAATTTTCCCCTTTCTTCCGTTGATATTCTCTATATTTCTTCGTATCTCTCCTAGATTCTTCTTCCCTCGCCTCCATCACACCCCAATTTCCTTTTACCCTCTCGTTTGCTCGAAATAGTAGCGGACGGTGGGTGAACCCGAACCCGAAGCTTTCTTCACTCTTGGACACTCTTGGACAGTGATGACTTTTACACCATCAGATTGCCATCCAATGTGTTGAGCCATACTGGAAGGGAGTATGCAGTTTCTTCAGTAAAAGCTATAAGTTTGATACTAAACATGCTACATGTGTTTGCCACTGTGCATGCATGCTATGGAACAATACTGTTTGTCTTATAAATGCCAAATTATATAATTTTCAACTCTTTATTTGAAACATGTGCTTAGAGAAGTTAAAATAACATTACTAAATACTAATAGCAATCAATTGCATTGTGCAAAACAATGCCTTAGAGCTTTAGACAGTGAGAAGTATTACATTGAATAGTGTAAAATTCCTTCAAGATGAGAACATATAGTCAAGATTAGAAGCTCAAGGAAAAGAAAAACTGAATGAAAAATTACTATTCAATTTGCAAAGCAGCAAGGTGTTACTTTCATCTTTTAGTTTTTGCTTAGCAATTGCTATCTCTCAATGGGCTAAAGAAAGGTTTTTCTTCTTTGTTGACCTGCTTGCATGCAAAACACACTAATGTTATTCATATTCTAACTCCATGCTGTTAGATTTCCTCAATGGCTCAATTAGATTTTAAACTATAATTTTTTTTCCCTTTACATTGTCTTTGTTTAAGTGATAATACCTAATGGAAACATAATTTCCCAATTTCTTCCTCTTTAAGAGATGTCTTCCATGGGATGGTTTGGATGAGCACTTTGCCATACACATGGTAATATCAAACTCAAGAATGTTCTGGTGCTATTTTTATCTATACATAATCCTAAATTAGTTTTAACTTATACTGATTTCATTTATTTATTTTTCAAGTTTTGGGGTGGGAGAGTGTAGTGAGTTACTGTAATAAAACCTGAATCATATAATGAATATTACTATTGATTATTTTTTCCCAGCATGTTTTCATGAAAAAAACCGATAGTGGTGATTCTATTGTTACAACCTTTATTTTAGTCTATGTGGTATCATTTTATTCCCTTTTAATGTATTGTACCATATTCTCAGCTTTAAAGTAATGAATATGAATAATATTTTGTAATTTAAGTACTTAAGTGTTCACTAACATAGCTCATTGACAGCTTAGAATTGTTAAATATTGCAGAGTGGGAGGTCAAATGACATGTTATGTGATGATTTGGAGAATCACCTGCAGGAGTTCGCAACCAAGTAAGTCTTAAATATAACTATGCACACTAACATTTCTTTGTTTACTGTGTCTTCAACACATCATGTTTTATGTTTGATTTTAATAGATCAAATCATCTTCTTCTTCGTTTTATATATATTTGCATACATAATAATTATTATTTTTTACTTTAATTTTAATATCAAACTGTGAGCATTTGATTGTGATTTTAAAAAATGATACAATATAGAAGGAAAGATAGGTGACAGTTTTTACGAGTCTTACTTTAAACATGCTTAAAAACCTTTCCTTCCACGAGTCTTAATTTAAATCAGTAGTTTGGGATATGCTCTAACACAATGATGTGTAGTGGTTGATTTGCTATGGGTGCTTTACCTCTAAATTTTTGTTGGCTTATAGTTTTTAGGATTTTGGATGTCAGGATGATGTTAGGCCAATGATTTAGAATGTGAATTGGAAGCTTACCCATCAGTATGTAGTGAAGCATTAGCAAAATCTTCAACATTTGTGAAGGTGAAACAAATATGAAGGCACCGAGTAATTTCATCCAGAAATTTTATACCCATTATGGAAAAGTTGCATAAATCTGTTCGTTAAGCGGCGCGTGGCGATTCGTTACGGTGGTCTATAGATCGAAAATTCTCGCACTCAATTTTGTCGTGGTTAAACTGGGGGCTCTACCTTACCCCGGTGAGGTTAGATTTTACAGTAATTTACCTGGTGTTAATCTCCTTATTTTTCTTATGGTTTTTGGAGTTGTTCTGCTCCTTCTAGCTGAGGGTGGCCGGATTGTGCCCCCATTATCTATTTTCTTGCTTAGTTATTTTTTATATGCAAGGTTATTTTGCCTAAAAAATAAATATTTAAAACCTTGAAACTCTCTAAACGCTAAACATGTACTCATCTCTATTTAAGAGCCTAAACACAACAACCCTGAATCCAACGTCCGTGCGTGACCCCTTAGCCATTGGGGTTTGGGGTTTGGGGTTTGGGTTTAGGGTTTAGGGTTTAGGATGATTTAGGGTTTAGTGGGGTTAGGGTTTAGGGTGGTTTAGGGGGTTAGTTTTTTTTTTTTTTTTTTTTTTTTTTTTTTTTTTTTTTAAAAACAAAATGTACATTTATTCTATCAAAAATCAAGAGTCTACAAGCATACGTCATAGTCCCAAAAGTAGACTATGGCTCAAAAAGGTCCTTGGCCTATTCGGCCATAACAAACTACAAACAAAACCATATCTATATACAAAGGGTGGCCCGAAAGTGACCACCCCCAAATAGAAACTCCCAGCTCACCAAATGAGTAGGTATGCAGACTAAGGCCAATAAGCTCAAAAATTAAAAGGATTCAAAGATAAGTTCTAGCCTTAAAGTCCCATTCTTCTCCAAAACAACCACAATCATAGTCAAAATAGGCTCCTCGTCCCACACAAGTGATGAAAACGATGCCTAAGCTAATGGATCCAAACTTCAAATCTACCCCTACTACCCTCAAGTCAAAGTCCCATCCCCTCCGGCACGGCGTACCGTGTTTTAGCCTGGGGGGACTTTTGCGGGTTTTGGCTTGAGCAATAGGGTGGAGGTGGCTTGCGGGTTTCGGGTTTTGGCTTGCGGGTTTTGGCTTGGGCACGAGGGTGGAGGTGGTGAGTGCTATTGCTCAAGCCAAAACCCGTAAAGATTCCATCAAATGTTACAGTAAAAACCAGATAGAAGGCATACCCTGACGTGCTTCTTCTAGTCTCAACATCTCCAGCCCAATCACTGTCTGTGTACCCAACAAGTTCCACAAAATGTTATAATAATATTAGTATTATAATTATTAAACCAAGTTTAGTTAGTTTGTTAAAAAAAAAATAAGTGGAGTAGTGGGTCATGCATGGCTTCACTATGTGAAGCGTGGCCTTAATTATAGCCGCACATATAGCATCAATTCAGCATTATTACTATTCTTCATTTAGTATAAATAGCTTGTTTCTCTTCATTCATTAATCATCAATTTGTCTTATCATTGTTCAAGGCAATAAACATTCTTACTTCTTATAATATATATTAGAGAAAGAGGGAAATATAAGAAGTAAGAATGTTTATTGCCTTGAACAATGATAAGACAAATTGATGATTAATGAATGAAGAGAAACAAGCTATTTATACTAAATGAAAAATAGTAATAATGCTGAATTGGTGCTATATGTGCGGCTATAATTAAGGCCACGCTTCACATAGTGAAGCCATGCATGACCCACTACTCCACTTATTTTTTTTTTTAACAAACTAACTAAACTTGGTTTAATAATTATAATAATAATATTATTATAACATTTTGTGGAACTTGTTGGGTACACAGACAGTGATTGGGCTGGAGATGTTGAGACTAGAAGAAGCACGTCAAGGTATGCCTTCTATTTGGTTTTTACTGTAACATTTGGTGGAATCTTTGCGGGTTTTGGCTTGAGCAATAGCACTCACCACCTCCACCCTCGTGCCCAAGACCAATGGGCAAGCCAAAACCCGAAACCCGCAAGCCACCTCCACCCTATTGCTTAAGCCAAAATCCGCAAAAGTCCCCCCGGGCTAAAACACGGTACGCCGTGCCGGAGGGGATGGGACTTTGACTTGAGGG
Organism: Ipomoea nil; assembly: GCF_001879475.1. Lineage (NCBI taxonomy): Eukaryota > Viridiplantae > Streptophyta > Magnoliopsida > Solanales > Convolvulaceae > Ipomoea > Ipomoea nil. The sequence goes on from NW_017617116.1 coordinate 8,674,972, forward strand.
TAGTAGGGGTAGATTTGAAGTTTGGATCCATTAGCTTAGGCATCGTTTTCATCACTTGTGTGGGACGAGGAGCCTATTTTGACTATGATTGTGGTTGTTTTGGAGAAGATTGGGACTTTAAGGCTAGAATTTATCTTTGAATTCTTTTAATTTTTGAGCTTATTGGCCTTAGTCTGCATACCTACTCATTTGGTGAGCTGGGAGTTTCTATTTGGGGGTGGTCACTTTCGGGCCACCCTTTGTATATAGATATGGTTTTGTTTGTAGTTTGTTATGGCCGAATAGGCCAAGGACTTTTTTGAGCCATAGTCTACTTTTGGGACTATGACGTATGCTTGTAGACTCTTGGTTTTTGATAGAATAAATGTACATTTTGTTTAAAAAAAAAAAAAAAAAAAAAAAAAAACTAACCCCCTAAACAACCCTAAACCCTAACCCCACTAAACCCTAAATCATCCTAAACCCTAAACTCTAACCCCTAAACCCAAACCCCAAACCCCAATGGTCACGCACGGACGTTGGATTCAGGGTTGTTGTGTTTAGGCTCTTAAATAGAGATGAGTACATGTTTAGCGTTTAGAGAGTTTCAAGGTTTTAAATATTTATTTTTTAGGCAAAATAACCTTGCATATAAAAAATAACTAAGCAAGAAAATAGATAATGGGGGCACAATCCGGCCACCCTCAGCTAGAAGGAGCAGAACAACTCCAAAAACCATAAGAAAAATAAGGAGATTAACACCAGGTAAATTACTGTAAAATCTAACCTCACCGGGGTAAGGTAGAGCCCCCAGTTTAACCACGACAAAATTGAGTGCGAGAATTTTCGATCTATAGACCACTGTAACGAATCGCCACGCGCCGCTTAACGAACAGATTTATGCAACTTTTCCATAATGGGTATAAAATTTCTGGATGAAATTACTCGGTGCCTTCATATTTGTTTCACCTTCACAAATGTTGAAGATTTTGCTAATGCTTCACTACATACTGATGGGTAAGCTTCCAATTCACATTCTAAATCATTGGCCTAGCATCATCCTGACATCCAAAATCCTAAAAACTATAAGCCAACAAAAATTTAGAGGTAAAGCACCCATAGCAAATCAACCACTACACATCATTGTGTTAGAGCATATCCCAAACTACTGATTTAAATTAAGACTCGCGGAAGGAAAGGTTTTTAAGCATGTTTAAAGTAAGACTCGTAAAAACTGTCACCTATCTTTCCTTCTATATTGTATCATTTTTTAAAATCACAATCAAATGCTCACAGTTTGATATTAAAATTAAAGTAAAAAATAATAATTATTATGTATGCAAATATATATAAAACGAAGAAGAAGATGATTTGATCTATTAAAATCAAACATAAAACATGAGATTATTATCATGCTATGATGAATATGTCAATTGCTGTATAGCCAATCCCCACTTTAATATGCCAAGTCCAACAACGCCTTCAGAGATGTGTTGAAGACACAGTAAACAAAGAAATGTTAGTGTGCATAGTTATATTTAAGACTTACTTGGTTGCGAACTCCTGCAGGTGATTCTCCAAATCATCACATAACATGTCATTTGACCTCCCACTCTGCAATATTTAACAATTCTAAGCTGTCAATGAGCTATGTTAGTGAACACTTAAGTACTTAAATTACAAAATATTATTCATATTCATTACTTTAAAGCTGAGAATATGGTACAATACATTAAAAGGGAATAAAATGATACCACATAGACTAAAATAAAGGTTGTAACAATAGAATCACCACTATCGGTTTTTTTCATGAAAACATGCTGGGAAAAAATAATCAATAGTAATATTCATTATATGATTCAGGTTTTATTACAGTAACTCACTACACTCTCCCACCCCAAAACTTGAAAAATAAATAAATGAAACCAGTATAAGTTAAAACTAATTTAGGATTATGTATAGATAAAAATAGCACCAGAACATTCTTGAGTTTGATATTACCATGTGTATGGCAAAGTGCTCATCCAAACCATCCCATGGAAGACATCTCTTAAAGAGGAAGAAATTGGGAAATTATGTTTCCATTAGGTATTATCACTTAAACAAAGACAATGTAAAGGGAAAAAAAATTATAGTTTAAAATCTAATTGAGCCATTGAGGAAATCTAACAGCATGGAGTTAGAATATGAATAACATTAGTGTGTTTTGCATGCAAGCAGGTCAACAAAGAAGAAAAACCTTTCTTTAGCCCATTGAGAGATAGCAATTGCTAAGCAAAAACTAAAAGATGAAAGTAACACCTTGCTGCTTTGCAAATTGAATAGTAATTTTTCATTCAGTTTTTCTTTTCCTTGAGCTTCTAATCTTGACTATATGTTCTCATCTTGAAGGAATTTTACACTATTCAATGTAATACTTCTCACTGTCTAAAGCTCTAAGGCATTGTTTTGCACAATGCAATTGATTGCTATTAGTATTTAGTAATGCTATTTTAACTTCTCTAAGCACATGTTTCAAATAAAGAGTTGAAAATTATATAATTTGGCATTTATAAGACAAACAGTATTGTTCCATAGCATGCATGCACAGTGGCAAACACATGTAGCATGTTTAGTATCAAACTTATAGCTTTTACTGAAGAAACTGCATACTCCCTTCCAGTATGGCTCAACACATTGGATGGCAATCTGATGGTGTAAAAGTCATCACTGTCCAAGAGTGTCCAAGAGTGAAGAAAGCTTCGGGTTCGGGTTCACCCACCGTCCGCTACTATTTCGAGCAAACGAGAGGGTAAAAGGAAATTGGGGTGTGATGGAGGCGAGGGAAGAAGAATCTAGGAGAGATACGAAGAAATATAGAGAATAGGGTTTAGGGTTTAGGGTTTTTTTTTTTTTTTTTTTTTTTTTTTTAGCAAATATAACTTTATTAATAAGCAAAAAGGCGCAAAGCCATTACAAGGTCCAGGAGAGTTAGGCCCTACATGGCCTAAACCCCCAAAAAACAAGTAAATAAAATTACAAACGAAGGCCCCCGGGGCTATAACATGCGTGGCCCCAAGTCCTATGCTAGTCATATAGCTAACACTAGACCATAGGCTAGGATAAAATACTAATAAAAGCTACTAAGTAAAAGGTAGACTGCACAGCTGCTCGAAAGGATATCAGAGCCACAGCCCACCATATAACCGTGTAGATGGATGGCTGCAACCACAACCGCAACATCTCCTGGGGTGCTATTGACTGCCCTGTTAAAAGCAACAATACACATGTTCATATATATATATATATATATATATATATATATATATATATATATATATATATATATATATATATATATATATATATATATATATTTTTTTTTTTTTTTTGTTTTTTTTTTATACAGAAATATCGGCACACAGGCCTCAGTCAAAGATAAAAAGACTACACGGATCACAGGCCTAAACTCCGGCACACAGGCTAATGCAACATAAAAGGCAGCCAATAGCATCGACCCCCGATCAGCACCAGCAACGAACCAGAACCAACCCTAACGGGATTAGCTACTATGGGCCAGCAGCAAGCCTGGACAACCGCCAACGGATTTGAAAAACCCCTACTCGGCCACCGTTCAGCCCGGGCCAGGGTGCAATTTCTTACCGCTTGCACCAACGTTGAGGCCTGGTCTATCTCAAAAGATGCCTGCAAAGGCGAAACCAAAGAAGCCTATAGACCAGTTAAGTGCCTCGGAGGCCAAAGAAGCAACCTGCAGAAGATAGGAACATGATAGAACAAAAACATCCTGCTCCCTTGACCCCAGCTATTTCCAATTAATTTTACATAAGGTGAGTGTATAAGATATTAACAGGCCGACGCGAACAAACAGCAACCCCCCATATAAGACCCGTCCCCCCCGGGGTCCAGAAGGAACTCGGCTACTATTGGCCAGCAGCAAGCCTGACCAGGTCAACGGATTTGATTAGTCCTGCCTGGTGCACCGTTCAGCCCAGACTAGGGTGCCATGTTGTACCGCCAACACCTTACGTTGAGGCTCAGTCCCGACCAGCAGAACCTCATCGCCTCCAAGTCCCGTCCCCCCCGGGGCCCGGAAGGGACTCGGCTACTATTGGCCAGCAGCAAGCCTGACCAGGTCAACGGATTTGATTAGTCCTGCCTGATGCACCGTTCAGCCCAGACTAGGGTGCCATGTTGTACCGCCAACACCTTACGTTGAGACTCGGTCCCGACAAGCAAGACTTCATAGCCTCCAAGAACACCTCACACACTCTCTGTTTTTAGCTCACCTCAACTCTTTCTTTTCCTTTCTGTATTCCCTCATTGTACCACTCTTTCTTTCTCTCATCTTCTTTTCCCCTCATTTCTTTCATTCCTCATTTCTCTTTTTTCAGGGTTTAGGGTTTTAGGGTTTTGGGTTTTTTTTTTTTTTTTTTTTTTTTTTTTTTTTTTTTTTTTTTTTTTTTTTTTTTTTAAATAAAGTCATACTTTATTAAAAGGAAAAGAGAGGCCGAAGTCATTACAAAGTTCGAAAGGACTTAGACCCCACATGGCCTAAATCCTACAAGCTAATCTAAACTAAAAAAGAGTAAATAAAGATTACAGACGAGGGCCCCAGGGGCTATAGCATGCGCGGCCCCAAGTCCCATGCTAGCATAACACTAACACTAGACCAAATACTAGGCTAAGTAATAATAAATAATAAATAATAAAAGAATGCTACCAAGTAGTATGTAGTAAGTAGACTGCACGCCTTGCGTATCACGCGCCATAGCACTTCCCCGCCAGCTACACCATAGCGTCCCAGCATTATAATGCAATCTGACCGGGCTGCAACCACAACCAAAACATCTCCTGGAGTGCTATTGACTGCCCTGTTACAAAGCAGAACAGAGCAGCCAATAGCATCAACCCCGATCAGAACTAGCAACGAACCAGAACCAACCCTAACGGGATTAGCTACTATGGGCCAGCAGCAAGCCTGGAACCGCCAACGGATTTGGAAAACCCCTACCCGGCCACCGTTCAGACCAGGCCAGGGTGCAATTTCTTACCGCTTGTACTAACGTTGAGGCCTGGTCTATCTCAAAAGATGCCTGCAAAGGCGAAACCAAAGAAGCCTATAGACCAGTCAAGTACCTCGGAGGCCAAAGAAGCAACCTGCAGAAGATAGGAACATGATAGAACAAAAAACATCCTGCTCCCTTGTCCCTAGCTATTTCCAATTAATTTTACATAAGGTGAGTGTATAAGGTATTAACAGGCCGACGCGAACAAACAGCAACCCCCCATATAAGACCCGTCCCCCCCGGAGTCCAGAAGGAACTCGGCTACTATTGGCCAGCAGCAAGCCTGACCATGTCAACGGATTTGATTAGTCCTGCCTGGTGCACCGTTCAGCCCAGACTAGGGTGCCATGTTGTACCGCCAACACCTTACGTTGAGGCTCAGTCCCGACCAGCAGAACCTCATCGCCTCCAAGTCCCGTCCCCCCGGGGCCCGGAAGGGACTCGGCTACTATTGGCCAGCAGCAAGCCTGACCAGGTCAACGGATTTGATTAGTCCTGCCTGGTGCACCGTTCAGCCCAGACTAGGGTGCCATGTTGTACCGCCAACACCTTACGTTGAGACTCGGTCCCGACAAGCAAGACTTCATAGCCTCCAAGAATACCTCACACACTCTCTGTTTTTACTCACCTCAACTCTTTCTTTTCCTTTCTGTATTCCCTCATTTTACCACTCTTTCTTTCTCACATCCTCTTTTCCCCTCATTTCTTTCATTCCTCATTTCTCTTTTTTCTCTTTTTCTTTTTCATTTCTTTCTTTCTTTTTTTTCCTAATAAAATTTTCTTTTCTCTTTTTTCATTACAAAAAGTGATATAATTCATGAAAGCAAACCGTAGCTCAAGGCGGGTCGTAATCATCAAAAACCACCGATGGGATATCATCATGAACCAGCAACGCACGCACTCTCGGTGGTAAATCTGACAAATTACTGAAAATAAAATCCCCGTCCTTGTCCCCAACCCAATCTGCCAATGCAGCCACCGGGAGATTACCCTGCGGCAAGCACTGAAGAACAAAAACAGATGCACAGGAACAAAGAAACCGGAGCCGTGACACATCAGAGTCAAAGACCCATGGACTAGGTGTAGTGGGGTCTACATAACCCTTAAGCTCAGGCAAAACAGACTCTAGGACCAGGGATCTAAAACCCTCGGCCAAACACCATTCAAGAGAGCGGTGCATAACCTGGAAAAAGTCCCGAAACCCGTCGTCTGCCGAAATGGCTAGGCCGTAGCAGAGACCGCCCCCCCGATTACGTACCAAGGCAGCAGCCCCACCCAACGCCTCAGAATATGAGAAATTGAGCTTTATGGAACCATCGGGAGGGGGATCCCATCTAACAGCGCGAACCACGCGCCGCGGTACAGTGGAATCTATGTAGGACAGAATGACAGGCCAATTAGGGGGAAGGATGTGTTCCTGCGGCCATCGCCTAAAGAGACATTCTGCCACCCCTTTGGCAACGCCATACACCACTCGAGGTACACTCGGCGACCCTCTGCTATGCAGGCATGTGTTCCTTTGCTTCCATAACTCCCATAAGATAAGATAAGGCAACCTGCAGATAATAAAAGCAACAAGACGGTTATGCGAAACCACTCGCTTCCACCCAGTCAAGAGCGTCCGTAGACCCCGATGACTGAACCGCAAGCCGAGTGACCCCATAAAAAATCCCCATACAGCCCTAGCAGTGTCCCCCGCATAAAAGATGTGATCAATAGTTTCCCTAACAGGGTTATTGCAGCACCAGCATCTTGAGACAATAAGGTGTCCAAATCTAGCCATGGCATCATCAGTGGGCAGGCGACCCCTTAACACACGCCAAGCAAGAAATGACACCTTAAAGGGTAAATGCTTATGCCAACATGCACTCAAAAGAGGATCCGAGTACACCGGTTCAGGTCTCAATAAAGATTTTGCAGAGGAAAAAGAAAAAAAACCGTCCGTAGCCACCCGCCAAATAGGGATGTCAGCTACTCTTTGACCAAGCCGGGACATGTCAGCCTCCAATCCAGGCGGCAGAAGATCATCATACGGCGAAAGATCCAACTCCCCGTTCTGGATGAAGTCAGACAGCAGATCACCAGAGTATTCTACCCCCGGGAAGGGGTAAAGGCGCCCTAGTGTGCCGAGGCCGGACCAGTTATCCCACCAGAGATTAACATCCCCGTGAGTTAGGCGCCAACCTAAGACTGCCTCTACCTCATTCCTAATGCTGAGCATTCGCTTCCAGGTGTGTGAATCGGAACTTTGCACTAGTTTCGCCACCGGGTGAACTCGACTGCAGTACTTAGCAGTCATGAAACTCCCCCAAAGTGAATACACCCTGCGGAAATTCCACCAGAGCTTTGCACTAGATGCCCGCACCATCAAGTCAAGATCAAGGAATCCCACTCCACCCTCTTTTTTAGGTAGGGAGAGCGTTTTCCATGAGGCCCAATTGTAGCGTGCACCTCCCGACTGCCTCGAAAAGAAGGCGGCAAAACACCGCTCCAGGTCCCGAATAACTTGCTTAGGAGGAGCACAAGCTGCAAAAAGATGTAAAGGAATAGCCTGCAAAACAGAAGTAATTAAAATTGCTTTCCCCTCCTTAGATAGCAGCCGACGCTGCCACCCAAGGCATTTAGCCTTTACCTTGTCCGATGAAAAATAAACACACTTCTTCCTCCCCACATAAATAGGGCACCCAAGATAGGTGAAAGGGAAGGATCTATGAATGCATCTAGTGACGTCCCTAATCCTACGAATTACCCGATCCGAGGTGTCAGGATGCATATAAAAAGCACTCTTAGGGAAGCTGACCATTTGGCCAGAAATCCCCTCATAATCTTTTAAAGCACGGATAACTTTGCAGATTGCCCCCCGTCTCCCTGTACTAAAAATAATAACATCGTCAGCGTAGGCTAAGTGATGAATATGAGGGGAACCAGGAGGCTGAGAGAATCTAGGGACAGCCTCGTCCTGATGGACTCGTGCGAGGAAAGTAGAGAGTACCTCTGCAGCAATTATGAAAAGACTAGGGGAAAGTGAGTCTCCTTGCCTCAATCCACGGGACGAGGTAAAGAAACCCTCTTTGACCCCATTGACAATGACAGAGTACCACACATTAGAAACAGCGCGATAAACCAAGTCAATCCAAACTTCAGAGAATCCCATTTTACGCATCACAGAGACAAGGAAAAACCAGGATACCCGGTCATAGGCCTTAGCCATGTCTAGCTTCAGCACTACATCCTGGTTTCCTAACGCAATACCATGACACATCTCAGAAGCAAGTAGGATATTATCAGTGATTGACCGCCCCGAGACGAAACCACTTTGATGAGGAGACAGCAATCTCGGAAGAACAGAAGCCAACCTGACTACCATTAACTTAGTGACAATTTTACTACTAAAATTGCACAAGCTAATTGGCCTATAGTCAGCAAATGTCTCCGGGCTTGCTTTTTTGGGTAATAGCACAATAGAGGTGTGAGTAATAGACCTGGTGAACTCCCTGCCAAGGAAGTAACTCCTGACCATATTAACCACATCCCACTTAATAATTTCCCAACAGGATTTATAGAACGCCCCAGAAAACCCGTCAGGGCCTGCGGCACTAACGGAATTCATGGCAAACACAACATTTTTAACCTCATCCTCCTCAGGGGTAGCAATAAGCATAGCATTCTCATCATCAGTAACCAGACGCGGTACACAGTCCAGTTTAGACAAATCAAAGTTACCTGCTTCCGCAGTGAACAAACCTTCAAAAAAGGAGACAGCATTTTGTGCTATCCCCTGTCTATCCTCGATCCATTGTCCTGTATCATCTTTTACCTTATGAATATAAAGTTTCCTTCTTCGCTCTTTTACCATCGAGTGAAAGAACTTAGAGTTTCTGTCACCCTCTTGGACGGCCACCATGTGAGCCTTCTGTTGCCAATGTTCTTCTTCGATGTATATCTATCTTTGCAAAAGAGCAACGCTCTCCTTATAGTCAGTGAGTGCCCTATCATCATCTGGATTCTGTTGTAACACTTCTTCCAACGCCTGCACCTTATCTTCCAATTCTTGCAACTTAGAAAAAATATTACCAAAGGTTTCCCTACTCCAAGGAGCAAGGGTCTTCTTTAACCTGGACAGCTTAGTAGCCAAGACATACATTGGAGCACCCTCAACAGGCACTTCCCAACTATCTCTAACCACACGCTGAAAATCCTCGTGTTTGGTCCACACATTAAGAAAGCTAAAGCGTTTTGGAGTAGGTTGGGCAGTTATAACTTCAGAAGTAACAAGCAACGGGCAGTGGTCAGACGTGGTCCTAGACAAATGCATAACGGATGTCCTGAAAAGCGATTCCCACACCGAAGTGTAAAGAAATCGATCCAAGCGCATCCAAATGGCAGCGTCCTTTCGCCTCCCATTCCACCAAGTGTAAGGGGAGCCGTAGGCAGACGAGTCAATCAGGTCACACGCACTGACACACTCGCGAAAATCAGTAGTCTTCCTATGAGAATAAGGAAGGCCCCCTTTTTTCTCGTCCACATTTAACAAACAGTTAAAATCCCCCACCACACACCAGGGAACGCCGGCAGGGATCCTATTTGAGACTGCGAGTAGCTCATCCCATAAAGGAACCCTTAGGCGGTCTCAAGTCTTAGCATACACAAATGAAAGCCAGAAAGCAGAAGGAATAGTAGCATGACCACAAGAGACAGATACCGATTGATCAGAATGAGATTCAAAATTCAAAGCAAGGTCAGAGTTCCAAAATAGCCATAACTTGTCATTAACCCCTGCAAAAGCAAAGTCAAAGCCAAGTCGCAGTCTAAAGCCATCCAACCTATCATTACTACAAAACGGCTCAAGGAGGCATAAAATAAAAGGCTTATGTTGGGTTTAAGGGTTTAGGGTTTAGGGTTTAGGGTTTGGGTTTAGGGTTTTTGGGTTTAGGGTTTAGGGTTTAGGGTTTAGGGTTTGGGGTTTGGGGTTTGGGGTTTGGGGTTTGGGGTTTTTTTTTTTTTTTTTTTTTTTTTTTTTTTTTTTTTTTTTTTTTTTTTAAGGCAAAGATAACTTTATTAATAAGCAAAAAGGCATAAAGCCAATACAAGGTCCAGGAGAGTTAGACCCTACATGGCCTAAACCCCCAAAAAAAACAAGTAAATAAAAATTACAAGCAAAGGCCCTCGGGGCTATAACATGCGTGGCCCCAAGTCCTATGCTAGTCATATAGCTAACACTAGACCATAGGCTAGGATAAAATACTAATAAAAGCTACTAAGTAAAAGGTAGACTGCACAGTTGCTCGAAAGTCAGCGCCACAGCCCACCATATAACCGTGTAGGTGGATGACAGGAACAACCACCTTGCTTGTTACGCGCCACAGCACCTCCCTGCCAGTTGCATCATAGCGTCCCAGCACTATGATGCAATTCGACCGGGCTGCAACCACAACCGCAACATCTCATGGGGTGCTATTGACTGCCCTGTTAAAAGCAACAATACACATGCTCCCGGCTAAATATAAAGTTTTGTTTTTTTTTTTTAACATACAGAAATATCGGCACATAGGCCTAAGTCAAAGATAACATGACTAATACAGAACGGATCACAGGCCTAAACTTCGACACACAGGCCAATGCAATATAAACAAGGCAGCCAATAGCATCAACCCCGATCAGAACCAGCAACGAACCAGAACCAACCCTAACGGGATTAGCTACTATGGGCCAGCAGCAAGCCTGGAACCGCCAACGGATTTGGAAAACCCCTACCCGGCCACCGTTCAGACCAGGCTAGGGTGCAATTTCTTACCGCTTGCACTAACGTTGAGGCCTGGTCTATCTCAAAAGATGCCTGCAAAGGCGAAACCAAAGAAGCCTATAGACCAGTCAAGTGCCTCGGAGGCCAAAGAAGCAACCTGCAGAAGATAGGAACATGATAGAACAAAAAACATCCTGCTCCCTTGTCCCTAGCTATTTCCAATTAATTTTACATAAGGTGAGTGTATAAGGTATTAACAGGCCGACGCGAACAAACAGCAACCCCCCCATATAAGACCCGTCCCCCCCGGAGTCCAGAAGGAACTCGGCTACTATTGGCCAGCAGCAAGCCTGACCATGTCAACGGATTTGATTAGTCCTGCCTGGTGCACCGTTCAGCCCAGACTAGGGTGCCATGTTGTACCGCCAACACCTTACGTTGAGGCTCAGTCCCGACCAGCAGAACCTCATCGCCTCCAAGTCCCGTCCCCCCGGGGCCCGGAAGGGACTCGGCTACTATTGGCCAGCAGCAAGCCTGACCAGGTCAACGGATTTGATTAGTCCTGCCTGGTGCACCGTTCAGCCCAGACTAGGGTGCCATGTTGTACCGCCAACACCTTACGTTGAGACTCGGTCCCGACAAGCAAGACTTCATAGCCTCCAAGAATACCTCACACACTCTCTGTTTTTACTCACCTCAACTCTTTCTTTTCCTTTCTGTATTCCCTCATTTTACCACTCTTTCTTTCTCACATCCTCTTTTCCCCTCATTTCTTTCATTCCTCATTTCTCTTTTTTCTCTTTTTCTTTTTCATTTCTTTCTTTCTTTTTTTTCCTAATAAAATTTTCTTTTCTCTTTTTTCATTACAAAAAGTGATATAATTCATGAAAGCAAACCGTAGCTCAAGGCGGGTCGTAATCATCAAAAACCACCGATGGGATATCATCATGAACCAGCAACGCACGCACTCTCGGTGGTAAATCTGACAAATTATTGAAAATAAAATCCCCGTCCTTGTCCCCAACCCAATCTGCCAATGCAGCCACTGGGAGATTACCCTGCGGCAAGCACTGAAGAACAGAAACAGATGCACAGGAACAAAGAAACCGGAGCCGTGACACATCAGAGTCAAAGACCCATGGACTAGGTGTAGTGGGGTCTACATAACCCTTAAGCTCAGGCAAAACAGACTCTAGGACCATGGATCTAAAACCCTCGGCCAAACACCATTCAAGAGAGCGGTGCATAACCTGGAAAAAGTCCCGAAACCCGTCGTCTGCCGAAATGGCTAGGCCGTAGCAGAGACTGCCCCCCCGATTACGTACCAAGGCAGCAGCCCCACCCAACGCCTCAGAATATGAGAAATTGAGCTTTATGGAACCATCGGGAGGGGGATCCCATCTAACAGCGCGAACCACGCGCCGCGGTACAGTGGAATCTATGTAGGACAGAATGACCGGCCAATTAGGGGGAAGGATGTGTTTCTGCGGCCATCGCCTAAAGAGACATTCTGCCACCCCTTTGGCAACGCCATACACCACTCGAGGTACACTCGGCGACCCTCTGCCATGCAGGCATGTGTTCCTGTGCTTCCATAACTCCCATAAGATAAGATAAGGCAACCTGCAGATAACAAAAGCAACAAGACGGTTATGCGAAACCACTCGCTTCCACCCAGTCAAGAGCGTCCGTAGACCCCGATGATTGAACCGCAAGCCGAGTGACCCCATAAAAAATCCCCATACAGCCCTAGCAGTGTCCCCCGCATAAAAGATGTGATCAATAGTTTCCCTAACAGGGTTATTGCAGCACCAGCATCTGGAGACAATAAGGTGCCCAAATCTAGCCATGGCATCATCAGTGGGCAGGCGACCCCTTAACACACGCCAAGCAAGAAATGACACCTTAAAGGGTAAATGCTTATGCCAACATGCACTCAAAAGAGGATCCGAGTGCACCGGTTCAGGTCTCAATAAAGATTTTGCAGAGGAAAAAGAAAACAAACCGTCCGTAGCCACCCGCCAAATAGGGATGTCAGCTACTCTTTGACCAAGCCGGGACATGTCAGCCTCCAATCCAGGCGGCAGAAGATCATCATACGGCGAAAGATCCAACTCCCCGTTCTGGATGAAGTCAGACAGCAGATCACCAGAGTATTCTACCCCCGGTAAGGGGTAAAGGCGCCCTAGTGTGCCGAGGCCGGACCAGTTATCCCACCAGAGATTAACATCCCCGTGAGTTAGGCGCCAACCTAAGGCTGCCTCTACCTCATTCCTAACGCTGAGCATTCGCTTCCAGGTGTGTGAATCGGAACTTTGCACTAGTTTCGCCACCGGGTGAACTCGACTGCAGTACTTAGCAGTCATGAAACTCCCCCAAAGTGAATACACCCTGCGGAAATTCCACCAGAGCTTTGCACTAGATGCCCGCACCATCAAGTCAAGATCAAGGAATCCCACTCCACCCTCTTTTTTAGGTAGGGAGAGCGTTTTCCATGAGGCCCAATTGTAGCGTGCACCTCCCGACTGCCTCCAAAAGAAGGCGGCGAAACACCGCTCCAGGTCCCGAATAACTTGCTTAGGAGGAGCACAAGCTGCAAAAAGATGTAAAGGAATAGCCTGCAAAACAGAAGTAATTAAAATTGCTTTCCCCCCCTTAGATAGCAGCCGCCGCTGCCACCCAAGGCATTTGGCCTTTACCTTGTCCACCACAGATGAAAAATAAACACACTTCTTCCTCCCCACATAAATAGGGCACCCAAGATAGGTGAAAGGGAAGGATCTATGAATGCATCTAGTGATGTCCCTAATCCTACGAATTACCCGATCCGAGGTGTCAGGATGCATATAAAAAGCACTCTTAGGGAAGCTGACCATTTGGCCAGAAATCCCCTCATAATCTTTTAAAGCACGAATAACTTTGCATATTGCCCCCTGTCTCCCAGTACTAAAAATAATAACATCATCAGCGTAAGCTAAGTGATGAATATGAGGGGTACCAGGAGGCTGAGAGAATCTAGGGACAGCCTCGTCCTGATGGACTCGAGCTAGGAATGTAGAGAGGACCTCTGCAGCAATTATGAAAAGACTAGGGGAGAGTGGGTCTCCTTGCCTCAATCCACGGGACGAGGTAAAGAAACCCTCTTTGACCCCATTGACAATGACAGAGTACCACACATTAGAAACAGCGCGATAAACCAAGTCAATCCAAACTTCAGAGAATCCCATTTTACGCATCACAGAGACAAGGAAAAACCAGGATACCCGGTCATAGGCCTTAGCCATGTCTAGCTTCAGCACTACATCCTGGTTTCCTAACGCAATACCATGGCACATCTCAGAAGCAAGTAGGATATTATCAGTGATTGACCGCCCCGAGACGAAACCACTTTGATGAGGAGACAGCAATCTCAGAAGAACAGAAGCCAACCTGACTACCATTAACTTAGTGACAATTTTACTACTAAAATTGCACAAGCTAATTGGCCTATAGTCAGCAAATGTCTCCGGGCTTGCTTTTTTGGGCAATAGCACAATAGAGGTGTGAGTAATAGACCTGGTGAACTCCCTGCCAAGGAAGTAACTCCTGACCATATTAACCACATCCCCCTTAATAATTTCCCAACAGGATTTATAGAACGCCCCAGAAAACCCGTCAGGGCCTGCGGCACTAACGGAATTCATGGCAAACACAACATTTTTAACCTCATCCTCCTCAGGGGTAGCAATAAGCATAGGATTCTCATCATCAGTAACCAGACGCGGTACACAGTCCAGTTTAGACAAATCAAAGTTACCTGCTTCCGCAGTGAACAAACCTTCAAAAAAGGAGACAGCATTTTGTGCTATCCCCTGTCTATCCTCAATCCATTGTCCTGTATCATCTTTTACCTTATGAATATAGAGTTTCCTTCTGCGCTCTTTTACCATTGAGTGAAAGAACTTAGAGTTCCTGTCACCCTCCTGAACGGCCACCATGTGAGCCTTCTGTTGCCAATACTCTTCTTCGATGGATATCTGTCTTTGCAAAAGAGCAACGCTCTCCTTATAGTCAATGAGTGCCCTATCATCATCTGGATTCTGTTGCAACACCTCTTCCAGCGCCTGCACCTTATCTTCCAATTCCTGCAACTTAGAAAAAATGTTACCAAAGGTTTCCCTACTCCAAGGAGCAAGGGCCTTCTTTAACCTGGACAGCTTAGTAGCCAAGACATACATTGGAGCACCCTCAACAGGCACTTCCCAACTTTCTCTAACCACACGCTGAAAATCCTCATGTTTAGTCCACACATTAAGAAAGCTAAAGTGTTTTGGAATAGGTTGAGCAGTTATAACTTCAGAAGTAACAAGTAACGGACAGTGGTCAGACGTGGTCCTAGACAAATGCATAACGGATGTCTTGAATACCGATTCCCACACCGAAGTGTAAAGAAATCGATCCAGGCGCATCCAAATGGCAGCGTCCTTACGCCTCCCATTCCACCAAGTGTAAGGGGAGCCGTAGGCAGACGACTCAATCAGATCACACGCACTGACACACTCTCGAAAATCAGTAGTCTTCCTATGAGAATAAGGAAGACCCCCTTTTTTCTCGTCCACATTTAACAAACAGTTAAAATCCCCCACCACAGACCAGGGAACGCCGGCAGGGATCCTATTTGAGACTGCGAGTAACTCATCCCATAAAGGAACCCTTAGGCGGTCCCTAGTCTTAGCATACACAAATGAAAGCCAGAAAGCAGAAGGAATAGTAGCATGACCACAAGAGACAGATACCGATTGATCAGAATCAGATTCAAAATTCAAAGCAAGGTCCGAGTTCCAAAAGAGCCATAACTTGTCATTAACCCCTGCATAAGCAAAGTCAAAGCCAAGCCGTAGTCTAAAGCCATCCAACCTATCATTACTACAAAACGGTTCAAGGAGGCATAAAATAAAAGGCTTATGTTTTCTGAGCAGCAGATGCAGTCTCTGAAACGAGCCCTGCGAGGCAATACCCCGCACGTTCCAAATAAGGAACTGCATCATCAAAAGGATGGGGACTGAGTAGAGCTAGGCGTGCCTAAGGCCGCACTACTCCGCTCCCGCTGTACTTGAGACGTAGTAAACTTGCCACCGAAGGGCGCACGAATGACCCTCGGAGGCGAGGCATGACCTACCGGCTCCCTATTACGCCCCACAGACTCAAAGGTAGCAACTCTACCGGCGACGGAGGAATCACTATCGTCATCATCAGACGCCTCGCGGTAGAACCCAGCAACGTTGGAGCGCTCCGACGCTGACCGAGTCCTCCGTGGGCGCCTAACCGGCTGGGCACCTGGAGACACGGTGGGAATGGTGTTCTGGGTTGTGTTTAAATTACACAATCCAGTCCCCCCACCCCGTACTGGCGTCAACAGGCCCTCAGAGTCAGGAGCAATCAAAGGAGTAGAACAAACCTGATCAATAGAATTAGCAGTTCCTGGAGTAGATAGAATATTAGAAGAACCTCCCCCATTATTCGGGGATTGATTATCTACCTGTGATGGAGCTTGGGCTAGGCCCTGACCAGACGGTAAAGGAGACTGTGTATTCAGCCCATCTAAAGAATGAAGACCCTCATGAGATCTAGTATCTACCTGTGATGAATCCTGGGCAATGCCCTGAGCAGATAAAGGCCCCATGTTTATTTGAGACTGTGTGTTCAGCCCCTCAAGTGACTGATTTATATGGTCCTCTTGCGATTGAGCATTAGGGTCCTGAGGAACCTCACCATGACCGAGAATCGAGGCCAAGTGGTCATCTAAAGCAGTATCAAAATCCTGGGCGGTAGCCCCATGGGCCAACTCAGGTTCCTGATCATTTTGATTATGGACCTCATGAGCCTGTTCTGTAACCTGTCCATCCTGTAAAAGGTTAAAAGCATTACTAGTAAAGATATGGGTTGGAGCCGGAGGTTGGGAACGTGACAAGCCCAGCTCAGGTACAACACCTGAAGTTCCAGGCATATCCCCACCTTGGGGGAGTGAGAAAGTCACATGATCCCGTCCTCGATCAATAACCGGTTCCTTGCCCTTATCTTGTCTCCGTCTTTTAGATGTATTTCTCCTTTGGCGTTGATTCCATCCTGCATTTTCCTGAGTTGCATGGTTCTGAGTGCCCGAGGGCCGACCAACCCCACCTCCTACCCCCTGATTGCCTCCACCAGAAGGCGGGGCCGCACGGAGGGCAGAGGGTGGATTAGTGGGGCCACCACCGCCTCCACCACCGTCTGGTGGTGGTGGGTCTGGTGGTTGGCCTGGTGGTGGACCTCGTGGTGGTTGGCCATGACCACCAGCTGGGCCAACAGGCCTAACTCCAGAACGACACGACGGGGCCAAATGCCCTTGTTTCCTGCAATTTAAACAATAAGGAGGAACTTTCTCATATTCAATAGTTTGCCAAAATCCATCATCCTCCTTGCCAGGTTTCTTACTACCCATCCTGATAAACATTCTAGTCCTAAGTGGATGAAGGAGGTCCACCTCTACCTTAACCTTCGCCACATTAGGCCTAGAAAATTTGGCTGTTGCAGCATCAACATGTAAAAAACGCCCAATTGGCTTAACAATTTGTTTCAAACAAGGAATTGAAAAACAATTAGCTTTTAAATTAGGCAACAAAACCCACACTGGGGCCAGAGAAGTTTCAAACCGAGTATCAAAGTCTGCAGTCCACCGAAACAGGCGCATGGGATAATTACCATTAAAAGAAATTTGACCTTTGACCAAAATGTCTACACAATCATCAGGATTTGAAAACGCCAAAAACACATGTCTAGGGTCCATCAAACCAATTTCAACAGTCCCACGCAGCACAAAAGTTTTGGCAAAATAAGATCGTATTTCAGACAAAAGTGGTTTTCCATGTGAAAATTTACCAACTAGCATAATATTTTCAATTTTATTCATTTGTTGGATTTCATTATCCTCAAAAGTGATGCACGGTTCCCCGCGATGCATTTCTACCACTTTCTCAGAAATAATAGGCACAGGGATAGGACTAGAAATTGAAACATTGTGGCCACCCGGATTCGAAGCGGTAAACAATTGAGCAAAGGATCGAGATTGTGTACCTGAAACTTGGACATTTGTCCGTGAAGCTTGACCACCTTGATTCAAACGTGCCGTAGCAACAACACTAGAGTTTCTCACTTGTCCTCTAGAACCATCATTAAGCACCTGATGTGCCATATTAGTTTGTCTATTTGTGGCAGCCATAGCTACACCACGTGTAACCATAGGAACAGCATCACCACTCACATTTCCCATAGAATTAACAGTAGAATTGTTAACAAGATTATTAGCCAAACTGGGCACGGCATTACCATTATTGTCACGTTGGGCACTAACAGTAGGGACATTGGAAACATTAAAGTTTGACTCATGCAAAGTATTTAAATTACCCACATTAGGGATATCTCCACCCATTAAATTCGATGAACTAGGCAGAGTAGTAACATTAGTTATATTTAATGAACTGAAGTTAGGCACAATTGTGGATGGGGCATTTAATGCAGCATAATCATTACCTCCATCAATAGTGTCCCTTGTATTAGAGACATTGCCACCTAAAATCGAGCTAGATATAGCATTGACCATGGCCATTGCCGTGGCATTTGCATTGCCCACTATAGTGGCATTATTATTAAGATTATTAACAGAAGCATAATTTCTTATGCCTTGCAAATTTGAATCACCAATAGCAGAAATAGACATAGTATTCCCAATAGCATTATTAAAATTAGGTGCTGAGCTGCTAGCTAATAATGTCGGACCACATATATTAGCATAATTCGTGCCAGTAGGCCTAACACTAGCTACATCATGATTTAAAGTAGTGCCACTAATTAAATTCGAACCTCCAATGGTAGATATAGGCAAAGTATTAGCAGTAGTGTTATTCAAAGAATTTAAGCCATGCATTAATATTGGACTTGCAAGGCTAGTAGAAACACCCAGGTTATGGTCTAAATTAACACCCAGATTATGGCCTAAATTAACATTATCATTAACACCCAGATTATGGTCTAATAAATTCGAAACATTACCCTCAGAAGAAGCCATATTATTTAAGCTCAACAAATCCGAACCAGTAGTGTTTCGATTATTCACACATGCATGTAAATTAGACCCAATAAATGTATTACCTGGCCCCACACCAAAGACAGGCGGTTGTTGTCTCGAATTTGAGACTGAAATATTTGCATGTGATGTCTCTGGGATCAGGCATGCATCGACATCAGCCATGGCAGTTTGCTGTGAGGACACGTATGACGCTATCCCACTTGAGACGCCACCCCCTTGATCAATTGGGTTTAACCTTGTCTGGTTTTGTCGATTTACATGTTGAGTCGATGACGTAGCAGCATTGGTAGCGAGAGGGGTTTGCGGTGTGGGACCCTGAGCAGAAGCGAAGACAAAGGGGGGGGGGGGTTATTGTCGCCGCTGTGAGAACGGGAGGGGGTGTGATGGTCGGAGCTACAGTTTGTAATTGGCGTTCGCCAATTTGACGGGAAAGAAGATGTCTCGTCTATTCACCGATGTCCAAGACTGCGGCTGGAGAATTGCGATCGGCCTGGGGAGGAGCATGGTCGCCGGTGACTAGGTGAAGGATTTCTGGCGTCGGAGTAAGACCCGCTCGGCGTAAGTCCTCTAAAAAATGGGCGACAATTCTCGCTACCGAATCAGGAGGTTCTAGGGGCGGATCTTCCATCCCCTTGACCGCCTCAAAGAGGCGAAGAGAGAAGCCGGCTCAGACCACTTAATTGGGGGCTGCCGGCCTATGTTGAAAAATCGGAAATTTTACGAAAGAGATGTCGCACAAATTCTCGCAAATCGCCAGAGCTCTGAGGAGAGAGAAAGCTGCGGTGCGGGTTTAGGGTTTTTTGGGTTTGGGGTTTGGGGTTTGGGGTTTAGGGTTTAGGGTTTTCTATTTTTTTTTTTTTTTCTAGGGTTTAGGGTTTTTTTTTTTTTTTTTTTTTTTTTTTTTTTTTTTTTAGGGTTTAGGGTTTAGGGTTTGGTGGTCTACTTGGGTTTAGGGTTTAGGGTCTAGGGTCTAGGGTCTAGGGTCTAGGGTCTAGGGTCTAGGGTTTAAGGGTTTGGGTTTAGGGTTTTAGGGGTTTAGGGTTTAGGGTTTAGGGTTTTGGGTTTTGGGTTTAGGGCTTGGGGCTTGGGGCTTGGGGCTTGGGGCTTGGGGCTTGGGGCTTGGGGGTTGGGGGTTGGGGGTTGGGGGGTTGGGGGTTGGGGGTTTGGGGTTTGGGGTTTGGGGTTTAGGGTTTGGGGTTTGGGGTTTGGGGTTTGGGGTTTGGGGTTTGGGGTTTTTTTTTTTTTTTTTTTTTTTTTTTTTTTTTTTTTTTTTTTTTTTTGTAAGGCAAAGATAACTTTATTAATAAGCAAAAAGGCATAAAGCCAATACAAGGTCCAGGAGAGTTAGACCCTACATGGCCTAAACCCCCAAAAAAAACAAGTAAATAAAAATTACAAGCAAAGGCCCTCGGGGCTATAACATGCGTGGCCCCAAGTCCTATGCTAGTCATATAGCTAACACTAGACCATATGCTAGGATAAAATACTAATAAAAGCTACTAAGTAAAAGGTAGACTGCACAGTTGCTCGAAAGTCAGCGCCACAGCCCACCATATAACCGTGTAGGTGGATGACAGGAACAACCACCTTGCTTGTTACGCGCCACAGCACCTCCCTGCCAGTTGCATCATAGCGTCCCAGCACTATGATGCAATTCGACCGGGCTGCAACCACAACCGCAACATCTCATGGGGTGCTATTGACTGCCCTGTTAAAAGCAACAATACACATGCTCCCGGCTAAATATAAAGTTTTGTTTTTTTTTAACATACAGAAATATCGGCACACAGGCCTAAGTCAAAGATAACATGACTAATACAGAACGGATCACAGGCCTAAACTTCGACACACAGGCCAATGCAATATAAACAAGGCAGCCAATAGCATCAACCCCGATCAGAACCAGCAACGAACCAGAACCAACCCTAACGGGATTAGCTACTATGGGCCAGCAGCAAGCCTGGAACCGCCAACGGATTTGGAAAACCCCTACCCGGCCACCGTTCAGACCAGGCCAGGGTGCAATTTCTTACCGCTTGCACTAACGTTGAGGCCTGGTCTATCTCAAAAGATGCCTGCAAAGGCGAAACCAAAGAAGCCTATAGACCAGTCAAGTGCCTCGGAGGCCAAAGAAGCAACCTGCAGAAGATAGGAACATGATAGAACAAAAAACATCCTGCTCCCTTGTCCCTAGCTATTTCCAATTAATTTTACATAAGGTGAGTGTATAAGGTATTAACAGGCCGACGCGAACAAACAGCAACCCCCCCATATAAGACCCGTCCCCCCGGAGTCCAGAAGGAACTCGGCTACTATTGGCCAGCAGCAAGCCTGACCATGTCAACGGATTTGATTAGTCCTGCCTGGTGCACCGTTCAGCCCAGACTAGGGTGCCATGTTGTACCGCCAACACCTTACGTTGAGGCTCAGTCCCGACCAGCAGAACCTCATCGCCTCCAAGTCCCGTCCCCCCGGGGCCCGGAAGGGACTCGGCTACTATTGGCCAGCAGCAAGCCTGACCAGGTCAACGGATTTGATTAGTCCTGCCTGGTGCACCGTTCAGCCCAGACTAGGGTGCCATGTTGTACCGCCAACACCTTACGTTGAGACTCGGTCTCGACAAGCAAGACTTCATAGCCTCCAAGAATACCTCACACACTCTCTGTTTTTACTCACCTCAACTCTTTCTTTTCCTTTCTGTATTCCCTCATTTTACCACTCTTTCTTTCTCACATCCTCTTTTCCCCTCATTTCTTTCATTCCTCATTTCTCTTTTTTCTCTTTTTCTTTTTCATTTCTTTCTTTCTTTTTTTTTCCTAATAAAATTTTCTTTTCTCTTTTTTCATTACAAAAAGTGATATAATTCATGAAAGCAAACCGTAGCTCAAGGCGGGTCGTAATCATCAAAAACCACCGATGGGATATCATCATGAACCAGCAACGCACGCACTCTCGGTGGTAAATCTGACAAATTACTGAAAATAAAATCCCCGTCCTTGTCCCCAACCCAATCTGCCAATGCAGCCACTGGGAGATTACCCTGCGGCAAGCACTGAAGAACAGAAACAGATGCACAGGAACAAAGAAACCGGAGCCGTGACACATCAGAGTCAAAGACCCATGGACTAGGTGTAGTGGGGTCTACATAACCCTTAAGCTCAGGCAAAACAGACTCTAGGACCATGGATCTAAAACCCTCGGCCAAACACCATTCAAGAGAGCGGTGCATAACCTGGAAAAAGTCCCGAAACCCGTCGTCTGCCGAAATGGCCAGGCCGTAGCAGAGACCGCCCCCCCGATTACGTACCAAGGCAGCAGCCCCACCCAACGCCTCAGAATATGAGAAATTGAGCTTTATGGAACCATCGGGAGGGGGATCCCATCTAACAGCGCGAACCACGCGCCGCGGTACAGTGGAATCTATGTAGGACAGAATGACCGGCCAATTAGGGGGAAGGATGTGTTTCTGCGGCCATCGCCTAAAGAGACATTCTGCCACCCCTTTGGCAACGCCATACACCACTCGAGGTACACTCGGCGACCCTCTGCCATGCAGGCATGTGTTCCTGTGCTTCCATAACTCCCATAAGATAAGATAAGGCAACCTGCAGATAACAAAAGCAACAAGACGGTTATGCGAAACCACTCGCTTCCACCCAGTCAAGAGCGTCCGTAGACCCCGATGACTGAACCGCAAGCCGAGTGACCCCATAAAAAATCCCCATACAGCCCTAGCAGTGTCCCCCGCATAAAAGATGTGATCAATAGTTTCCCTAACAGGGTTATTGCAGCACCAGCATCTGGAGACAATAAGGTGCCCAAATCTAGCCATGGCATCATCAGTGGGCAGGCGACCCCTTAACACACGCCAAGCAAGAAATGACACCTTAAAGGGTAAATGCTTATGCCAACATGCACTCAAAAGAGGATCCGAGTGCACCGGTTCAGGTCTCAATAAAGATTTTGCAGAGGAAAAAGAAAACAAACCGTCCGTAGCCACCCGCCAAATAGGGATGTCAGCTACTCTTTGACCAAGCCGGGACATGTCAGCCTCCAATCCAGGCGGCAGAAGATCATCATACGGCGAAAGATCCAACTCCCCGTTCTGGATGAAGTCAGACAGCAGATCACCAGAGTATTCTACCCCCGGGAAGGGGTAAAGGCGCCCTAGTGTGCCGAGGCCGGACCAGTTATCCCACCAGAGATTAACATCCCCGTGAGTTAGGCGCCAACCTAAGGCTGCCTCTACCTCATTCCTAACGCTGAGCATTCGCTTCCAGGTGTGTGAATCGGAACTTTGCACTAGTTTCGCCACCGGGTGAACTCGACTGCAGTACTTAGCAGTCATGAAACTCCCCCAAAGTGAATACACCCTGCGGAAATTCCACCAGAGCTTTGCACTAGATGCCCGCACCATCAAGTCAAGATCAAGGAATCCCACTCCACCCTCTTTTTTAGGTAGGGAGAGCGTTTTCCATGAGGCCCAATTGTAGCGTGCACCTCCCGACTGCCTCCAAAAGAAGGCGGCGAAACACCGCTCCAGGTCCCGAATAACTTGCTTAGGAGGAGCACAAGCTGCAAAAAGATGTAAAGGAATAGCCTGCAAAACAGAAGTAATTAAAATTGCTTTCCCCCCCTTAGATAGCAGCCGCCGCTGCCACCCAAGGCATTTGGCCTTTACCTTGTCCACCACAGATGAAAAATAAACACACTTCTTCCTCCCCACATAAATAGGGCACCCAAGATAGGTGAAAGGGAAGGATCTATGAATGCATCTAGTGATGTCCCTAATCCTACGAATTACCCGATCCGAGGTGTCAGGATGCATATAAAAAGCACTCTTAGGGAAGCTGACCATTTGGCCAGAAATCCCCTCATAATCTTTTAAAGCACGAATAACTTTGCATATTGCCCCCTGTCTCCCAGTACTAAAAATAATAACATCATCAGCGTAAGCTAAGTGATGAATATGAGGGTACCAGGAGGCTGAGAGAATCTAGGGACAGCCTCGTCCTGATGGACTCGAGCTAGGAATGTAGAGAGGACCTCTGCAGCAATTATGAAAAGACTAGGGGAGAGTGGGTCTCCTTGCCTCAATCCACGGGACGAGGTAAAGAAACCCTCTTTGACCCCATTGACAATGACAGAGTACCACACATTAGAAACAGCGCGATAAACCAAGTCAATCCAAACTTCAGAGAATCCCATTTTACGCATCACAGAGACAAGGAAAAACCAGGATACCCGGTCATAGGCCTTAGCCATGTCTAGCTTCAGCACTACATCCTGGTTTCCTAACGCAATACCATGGCACATCTCAGAAGCAAGTAGGATATTATCAGTGATTGACCGCCCCGAGACGAAACCACTTTGATGAGGAGACAGCAATCTCGGAAGAACAGAAGCCAACCTGACTACCATTAACTTAGTGACAATTTTACTACTAAAATTGCACAAGCTAATTGGCCTATAGTCAGCAAATGTCTCCGGGCTTGCTTTTTTGGGCAATAGCACAATAGAGGTGTGAGTAATAGACCTGGTGAACTCCCTGCCAAGGAAGTAACTCCTGACCATATTAACCACATCCCCCTTAATAATTTCCCAACAGGATTTATAGAACGCCCCAGAAAACCCGTCAGGGCCTGCGGCACTAACGGAATTCATGGCAAACACAACATTTTTAACCTCATCCTCCTCAGGGGTAGCAATAAGCATAGGATTCTCATCATCAGTAACCAGACGCGGTACACAGTCCAGTTTAGACAAATCAAAGTTACCTGCTTCCGCAGTGAACAAACCTTCAAAAAAGGAGACAGCATTTTGTGCTATCCCCTGTCTATCCTCAATCCATTGTCCTGTATCATCTTTTACCTTATGAATATAGAGTTTCCTTCTGCGCTCTTTTACCATTGAGTGAAAGAACTTAGAGTTCCTGTCACCCTCCTGAACGGCCACCATGTGAGCCTTCTGTTGCCAATACTCTTCTTCGATGGATATCTGTCTTTGCAAAAGAGCAACGCTCTCCTTATAGTCAATGAGTGCCCTATCATCATCTGGATTCTGTTGCAACACCTCTTCCAGCGCCTGCACCTTATCTTCCAATTCCTGCAACTTAGAAAAAATGTTACCAAAGGTTTCCCTACTCCAAGGAGCAAGGGCCTTCTTTAACCTGGACAGCTTAGTAGCCAAGACATACATTGGAGCACCCTCAACAGGCACTTCCCAACTTTCTCTAACCACACGCTGAAAATCCTCATGTTTAGTCCACACATTAAGAAAGCTAAAGTGTTTTGGAATAGGTTGAGCAGTTATAACTTCAGAAGTAACAAGTAACGGACAGTGGTCAGACGTGGTCCTAGACAAATGCATAACGGATGTCTTGAATACCGATTCCCACACCGAAGTGTAAAGAAATCGATCCAGGCGCATCCAAATGGCAGCGTCCTTACGCCTCCCATTCCACCAAGTGTAAGGGGAGCCGTAGGCAGACGACTCAATCAGATCACACGCACTGACACACTCTCGAAAATCAGTAGTCTTCCTATGAGAATAAGGAAGACCCCCTTTTTTCTCGTCCACATTTAACAAACAGTTAAAATCCCCCACCACAGACCAGGGAACGCCGGCAGGGATCCTATTTGAGACTGCGAGTAACTCATCCCATAAAGGAACCCTTAGGCGGTCCCTAGTCTTAGCATACACAAATGAAAGCCAGAAAGCAGAAGGAATAGTAGCATGACCACAAGAGACAGATACCGATTGATCAGAATCAGATTCAAAATTCAAAGCAAGGTCCGAGTTCCAAAAGAGCCATAACTTGTCATTAACCCCTGCATAAGCAAAGTCAAAGCCAAGCCATAGTCTAAAGCCATCCAACCTATCATTACTACAAAACGGTTCAAGGAGGCATAAAATAAAAGGCTTATGTTTTCTGAGCAGCAGATGCAGTCTCTGAAACGAGCCCTGCGAGGCAATACCCCGCACGTTCCAAATAAGGAACTGCATCATCAAAAGGATGGGGACTGAGTAGAGCTAGGCGTGCCTAAGGCCGCACTACTCCGCTCCCGCTGTACTTGAGACGTAGTAAACTTGCCACCGAAGGGCGCACGAATGACCCTCGGAGGCGAGGCATGACCTACCGGCTCCCTATTACGCCCCACAGACTCAAAGGTAGCAACTCTACCGGCGACGGAGGAATCACTATCGTCATCATCAGACGCCTCGCGGTAGAACCCAGCAACGTTGGAGCGCTCCGACGCTGACCGAGTCCTCCGTGGGCGCCTAACCGGCTGGGCACCTGGAGACACGGTGGGAATGGTGTTCTGGGTTGTGTTTAAATTACACAATCCAGTCCCCCCACCCCGTACTGGCGTCAACAGGCCCTCAGAGTCAGGAGCAATCAAAGGAGTAGAACAAACCTGATCAATAGAATTAGCAGTTCCTGGAGTAGATAGAATATTAGAAGAACCTCCCCCATTATTCGGGATTGATTATCTACCTGTGATGGAGCTTGGGCTAGGCCCTGACCAGACGGTAAAGGAGACTGTGTATTCAGCCCATCTAAAGAATGAAGACCCTCATGAGATCTAGTATCTACCTGTGATGAATCCTGGGCAATGCCCTGAGCAGATAAAGGCCCCATGTTTATTTGAGACTGTGTGTTCAGCCCCTCAAGTGACTGATTTATATGGTCCTCTTGCGATTGAGCATTAGGGTCCTGAGGAACCTCACCATGACCGAGAATCGAGGCCAAGTGGTCATCTAAAGCAGTATCAAAATCCTGGGCGGTAGCCCATGGGCCAACTCAGGTTCCTGATCATTTTGATTATGGACCTCATGAGCCTGTTCTGTAACCTGTCCATCCTGTAAAAGGTTAAAAGCATTACTAGTAAAGATATGGGTTGGAGTCGGAGGTTGGGAACGTGACAAGCCCAGCTCAGGTACAACACCTGAAGTTCCAGGCATATCCCCACCTTGGGGGAGTGAGAAAGTCACATGATCCCGTCCTCGATCAATAACCGGTTCCTTGCCCTTATCTTGTCTCCGTCTTTTAGATGTATTTCTCCTTTGGCGTTGATTCCATCCTGCATTTTCCTGAGCTGCATGGTTCTGAGTGCCCGAGGGCCGACCAACCCCACCTCCTACCCCCTGATTGCCTCCACCAGAAGGCGGGGCCGCACGGAGGGCAGAGGGTGGATTAGTGGGGCCACCACCGCCTCCACCACCGTCTGGTGGTGGTGGGTCTGGTGGTTGGCCTGGTGGTGGACCTCGTGTGGTTGGCCATGACCACCAGCTGGGCAACAGGCCTAACTCCAGAACGACACGACGGGGCCAAATGCCTTGTTTCCTGCAATTTAAACAATAAGGAGGAACTTTCTCATATTCAATAGTTTGCCAAAATCCATCATCCTCCTTGCCAGGTTTTCTACTACCCATCCTGATAAACATTCTAGTCCTAAGTGGATGAAGGAGGTCCACCTCTACCTTAACCTTCGCCACATTAGGCCTAGAAAATTTGGCTGTTGCAGCATCAACATGTAAAAAACGCCCAATTGCTTAACAATTTGTTTCAAACAAGGAATTGAAAACAATTAGCTTTTAAATTAGGCAACAAAACCCACACTGGGGCAGAGAAGTTTCAAAACCGAGTATCAAAGTCTGCAGTCCACCCGAAACAGCGGCAGGATAATTACCATTAAAAAGAAATTTGACCTTTGACCAAAATGTCTACACATCATCAGGATTTGAAAACGCCAAAAACACATGTCTAGGGTCCATCAAACCAATTTCAACAGTCCCACGCAGCACAAAAGTTTTGGCAAAATAAGATCGATATTTCAGACAAAAATGTTTTCCATGTGAAAATTTACCAACTAGCATAATATTTTCAATTTTATTCATTTGTTGGATTTATTATCCTCAAAAGTGATGCACGGTTCCGCGATGCATTTCTACCACTTTCTCAGAATAATAGGCACAGGGATAGGACTAGAAATTGAAACATTGTGGCCACCCGGGTTCGAAGCGGTAAACAATTGAGCAAAGGATCGAGATTGTGTACCTGAAACTTGGACATTTGTCCGTGAAGGCTTGACCACCTTGATTCAACGTGCCGTAGCAACAACACTAGAGTTTCTCACCTGTCCTCTAGAACCATCATTAAGCACCTGATGTGCCATATTAGTTTGTCTATTTGTGGCAGCCATAGCTACACCACGTGTAACCATAGGAACAGCATCACCACTCACATTTCCATAGAATTAACAGTAGAATTGTTACAAGATTATTAGCCAAACTGGGCACGGCATTACCATTATTGTCACGTTGGGCACTAACAGT
The DNA here is from genome assembly GCF_001879475.1 of Ipomoea nil. Lineage (NCBI taxonomy): Eukaryota > Viridiplantae > Streptophyta > Magnoliopsida > Solanales > Convolvulaceae > Ipomoea > Ipomoea nil. The sequence continues at coordinate 8,703,203 of NW_017617116.1, forward strand.
AGGGACATTGGAAACATTAAAGTTTGACTCATGCAAAGTATTTAAATTACCCAATTAGGGATATCTCCACCCATTAAATTCGATGAACTAGGCAGAGTATAACATTAGTTATATTTAATGAACTGAAGTTAGGCACAATTGTGGATGGGGCATTTAATGCAGCATAATCATTACCTCCATCAATAGTGTCCCTTGTATTAGAGACATTGCCACCTAAAATCGAGCTAGATATAGCATTGACCATGGCCATTGCCGTGGCATTTGCATTGCCCACTATAGTGGCATTATTATTAAGATTATTAACAGAAGCATAATTTCTTATGCCTTGCAAATTTGAATCACCAATAGCAGAAATAGACATAGTATTCCAATAGCATTATTAAAATTAGGTGCTGAGCTGCTAGCTAATAATGTCGGACCACATATATTAGCATAATTCGTGCCAGTAGGCCTAACACTAGCTACATCATGATTTAAAGTAGTGCCACTAATTAAATTCGAACCTCCAATGGTAGATATAGGCAAAGTATTAGCAGTAGTGTTATTCAAAGAATTTAAGCCATGCATTAATATTGGACTTGCAAGGCTAGTAGAAACACCCAGGTTATGGTCTAAATTAACACCCAGATTATGGCCTAAATTAACATTATCATTAACACCCAGATTATGGTCTAATAAATTCGAAACATTACCCTCAGAAGAAGCCATATTATTTAAGCTCAACAAATCCGAACCAGTAGTGTTTCGATTATTCACACATGCATGTAAATTAGACCCAATAAATGTATTACCTGGCCCACACCAAAGACAGGCGGTTGTTGTCTCGAATTTGAGACTGAAATATTTGCATGTGATGTCTCTGGGATCAGGCATGCATCGACATCAGCCATGGCAGTTTGCTGTGAGGACACGTATGACGCTATCCCACTTGAGACGCCACCCCTTGATCAATTGGGTTTAACCTTGTCTGGTTTTGTCGATTTACATGTTGAGTCGATGACGTAGCAGCATTGGTAGCGAGAGGGGTTTGCGGTGTGGGACCCTGAGCAGAAGCGAAGACAAAGGGGGGGGGGGTTATTGTCGCCGCTGTGAGAACGGGAGGGGGTGTGATGGTCGGAGCTACAGTTTGTAATTGGCGTTCGCCAATTTGACGGGAAAGAAGATGTCTCGTCTATTCACCGATGTCCAAGACTGCGGCTGGAGAATTGCGATCGGCCTGGGGAGGAGCATGGTCGCGGTGACTAGGTGAAGGATTTCTGGCGTCGGAGTAAGACCCGCTCGGCGTAAGTCCTCTAAAAAATGGGCGACAATTCTCGCTACCGAATCAGGAGGTTCTAGGGGCGGATCTTCCATCCCCTTGACCGCCTCAAAAGGGCGAAGAGAGAAGCCGGCTCAGACCACTTAATTGGGGCTGCCGGCCTATGTTGAAAAATCGGAAATTTTACGAAAGAGATGTCGCACAAATTCTCGCAAATCGCCAGAGCTCTGAGGAGAGAGAAAGCTGCGGTGCGGGTTTAGGGTTTTTTGGTTTGGGGTTTGGGGTTTGGGGTTTAGGGTTTAGGGTTTTCTATTTTTTTTTTTTTTAGGGTTTAGGGTTTTTTTTTTTTTTTTTTTTTTTTTTTTTTTTTTTTAGGGTTTAGGTTTAGGTTTTGGTGGTCTACTTGGGTTTAGGGTTTAGGGTCTAGGGTCTAGGGTCTAGGGTCTAGGGTCTAGGGTCTAGGGTTTAAGGTTTGGGTTAGGGTTTAGGGGTTTAGGGTTTAGGTTTAGGTTTTTGGGTTTTGGTTTAGGGCTTGGGCTTGGGGCTTGGGGCTTGGGCTTGGGCTTGGGGCTTGGGGGTTGGGGTTGGGGGTTGGGGTTGGGGGTTGGGGTTGGGTTTGGGGTTTGGGGTTTAGGGTTTGGGGTTTGGGTTTGGGTTTGGGGTTTGGGTTTGGGGTTTTTTTTTTTTTTTTTTTTTTTTTTTTTTTTTTTTGTAAGGCAAAGATAACTTTATTAATAAGCAAAAAGGCATAAAGCCAATACAAGGAGAGTTAGACCCTACATGGCCTAAACCCCCAAAAACAAGTAAATAAAAATTAAAGCAAAGGCCCTCGGGGCTATAACATGCGTGGCCCCAAGTCCTATGCTAGTCATATAGCTAACACTAGACCATATGCTAGGATAAAATACTAATAAAAGCTACTAAGTAAAAGGTAGACTGCACAGTTGCTCGAAAGTCAGCGCCACAGCCCACCATATAACCGTGTAGGTGGATGACAGGAACAACCACCTTGCTTGTTACGCGCCACAGCACCTCCCTGCCAGTTGCATCATAGCGTCCCAGCACTATGATGCAATTCGACCGGGCTGCAACCACAACCGCAACATCTCATGGGGTGCTATTGACTGCCCTGTTAAAAGCAACAATACACATGCTCCCGGCTAAATATAAAGTTTTGTTTTTTTTTAACATACAGAAATATCGGCACACAGGCCTAAGTCAAAGATAACATGACTAATACAGAACGGATCACAGGCCTAAACTTCGACACACAGGCCAATGCAATATAAACAAGGCAGCCAATAGCATCAACCCCGATCAGAACCAGCAACGAACCAGAACCAACCCTAACGGGATTAGCTACTATGGGCCAGCAGCAAGCCTGGAACCGCCAACGGATTTGGAAAACCCCTACCCGGCCACCGTTCAGACCAGGCCAGGGTGTGCAATTTCTTACCGCTTGCACTAAACGTTGAGGCCTGGTCTATCTCAAAAGATGCCTGCAAAGGCGAAACCAAAGAAGCCTATAGACCAGTCAAGTGCCTCGGAGGCCAAAGAAGCAACCTGCAGAAGATAGGAACATGATAGAACAAAAAACATCCTGCTCCCTTGTCCCTAGCTATTTCCAATTAATTTACATAAGGTGAGTGTATAAGGTATTAACAGCCGACGCGAACAAACAGCAACCCCCCATATAAGACCCGTCCCCCCGGAGTCCAGAAGGAACTCGGCTACTATTGGCCAGCAGCAAGCCTGACCATGTCAACGGATTTGATTAGTCCTGCCTGGTGCACCGTTCAGCCCAGACTAGGGTGCCATGTTGTACCGCCAACACCTTACGTTGAGGCTCAGTCCCGACCAGCAGAACCTCATCGCCTCCAAGTCCCGTCCCCCCGGGGCCCGGAAGGGACTCGGCTACTATTGGCCAGCAGCAAGCCTGACCAGGTCAACGGATTTGATTAGTCCTGCCTGTGCACCGTTCAGCCCAGACTAGGGTGCCATGTTGTACCGCCAACACCTTACGTTGAGACTCGGTCTCGACAAGCAAGACTTCATAGCCTCCAAGAATACCTCACACACTCTCTGTTTTTACTCACCTCAACTCTTTCTTTTCCTTTCTGTATTCCCTCATTTTACCACTCTTTCTTTCTCACATCCTCTTTTCCCCTCATTTCTTTCATTCCTCATTTCTCTTTTTCTCTTTTTCTTTTTCATTTCTTTCTTTCTTTTTTTCCTAATAAAATTTTCTTTTCTCTTTTTATTACAAAAAGTGATATAATTCATGAAAGCAAACCGTAGCTCAAGGCGGGTCGTAATCATCAAAAACCACCGATGGGATATCATCATGAACCAGCAACGCACGCACTCTCGGTGGTAAATCTGACAAATTACTGAAAATAAAATCCCCGTCCTTGTCCCCAACCCAATCTGCCAATGCAGCCACTGGGAGATTACCCTGCGGCAAGCACTGAAGAACAGAAACAGATGCACAGGAACAAAGAAACCGGAGCGTGACACATCAGAGTCAAAGACCCATGGACTAGGTGTAGTGGGGTCTACATAACCCTTAAGCTCAGGCAAAACAGACTCTAGGACCATGGATCTAAAACCCTCGGCCAAACACCATTCAAGAGAGCGGTGCATAACCTGGAAAAAGTCCCGAAACCCGTCGTCTGCCGAAATGGCCAGCCGTAGCAGAGACCCCCCCCGATTACGTACCAAGGCAGCAGCCCCACCCAACGCCTCAGAATATGAGAAATTGAGCTTTATGGAACCATCGGGAGGGGGATCCCATCTAACAGCGCGAACCACGCGCCGCGGTACAGTGGAATCTATGTAGGACAGAATGACCGGCCAATTAGGGGAAGGATGTGTTTCTGCGGCCATCGCCTAAAGAGACATTCTGCCACCCCTTTGGCAACGCCATACACCACTCGAGGTACACTCGGCGACCCTCTGCCATGCAGGCATGTGTTCCTGTGCTTCCATAACTCCCATAAGATAAGATAAGGCAACCTGCAGATAACAAAAGCAACAAGACGGTTATGCGAAACCACTCGCTTCCACCCAGTCAAGAGCGTCCGTAGACCCCGATGACTGAACCGCAAGCCGAGTGACCCCATAAAAAATCCCCATACAGCCCTAGCAGTGTCCCCCGCATAAAAGATGTGATCAATAGTTTCCCTAACAGGGGTTATTGCAGCACCAGCATCTGGAGACAATAAGGTGCCCAAATCTAGCCATGGCATCATCAGTGGGCAGGCGACCCCTTAACACACGCCAAGCAAGAAATGACACCTTAAAGGGTAAATGCTTATGCCAACATGCCACTCAAAAGAGGATCCGAGTGCACCGTTCAGGTCTCAATAAAGATTTTGCAGAGGAAAAAGAAAACAAACCGTCCGTAAGCACCCGCCAAATAGGGATGTCAGCTACTCTTGACCAAGCCGGGACATGTCAGCCTCCAATCCAGGCGGCAGAAGATCATCATACGGCGAAAGATCCAACTCCCCGTTCTGGATGAAGTCAGACAGCAGATCACCAGAGTATTCTACCCCGGTAAGGGGTAAAGGCGCCCTAGTGTGCCGAGGCCGGACCAGTTATCCCACCAGAGATTAACATCCCCGTGAGTTAGCGCCAACCTAAGGCTGCCTCTACCTCATTCCTAACGCTGAGCATTCGCTCCAGGTGTGTGAATCGAACTTTGCACTAGTTTCGCCACCGGGTGAACTCGACTGCAGTACTAGCAGTCATGAAACTCCCCCAAAGTGAATACACCCTGCGGAAATTCCACCAGAGCTTTGCACTAGATGCCCGCACCATCAAGTCAAGATCAAGGAATCCCACTCCACCCTCTTTTTTAGTAGGAGAGCGTTTTCCATGAGGCCCAATTGTAGCGTGCACCTCCCGACTGCCTCCAAAAGAAGGCGGCGAAACACCGCTCCAGGTCCCGAATAACTTGCTTAGGAGGAGCACAAGCTGCAAAAAGATGTAAAGGAATAGCCTGCAAAACAGAAGTAATTAAAATTGCTTTCCCCCCCTTAGATAGCAGCCCCGCTGCCACCCAAGGCATTTGGCCTTTACCTTGTCCACCACAGATGAAAAATAAACACACTTCTTCCTCCCCACATAAATAGGGCACCCAAGATAGGTGAAAGGGAAGGATCTATGAATGCATCTAGTGATGTCCCTAATCCTACGAATTACCCGATCGAGGTGTCAGGATGCATATAAAAAGCACTCTTAGGAAGCTGACCATTTGGCCAGAAATCCCCTCATAATCTTTTAAAGCACGAATAACTTTGCATATTGCCCCCTGTCTCCCAGTACTAAAAATAATACATCATCAGCGTAAGCTAAGTGATGAATATGAGGTACCAGGAGCTGAGAGAATCTAGGGACAGCCTCGTCCTGATGGACTCGAGCTAGGAATGTAGAGAGGACCTCTGCCAGCAATTATGAAAAGACTAGGGAGAGTGGGTCTCCTTGCCTCAATCCACGGGACGAGGTAAAGAAACCCTCTTTGACCCCATTGACAATGACAGAGTACCACACATTAGAACAGCGCGATAAAACCAAGTCAATCCAAACTTCAGAGAATCCCATTTTACGCATCACAGAGACAAGGAAAAACCAGGATACCCGTCATAGGCCTTAGCCATGTCTAGCTTCAGCACTACATCCTGGTTTCCTAACGCAATACCATGGCACATCTCAGAAGCAAGTAGGATATTATCAGTGATTGACCGCCCCGAGACGAAACCACTTTGATGAGGAGACAGCAATCTCGAAGAACAGAAGCCAACCCTGACTACCATTAACTTAGTGACAATTTTACTACTAAAATTGCACAAGCTAATTGGCCTATAGTCAGCAAATGTCTCCGGGCTTGCTTTTTGGGGCAATACACAATAGAGGTGTGAGTAATAGACCTGGTGAACTCCCTGCCAAGGAAGTAACTCCTGACCATATTAACCACATCCCCCTTAATAATTTCCCAACAGGATTTATAGAACGCCCCAGAAAACCCGTCAGGGCCTGCGGCACTAACGGAATTCATGGCAAACACAACATTTTTAACCTCATCCTCCTCAGGGGTAGCAATAAGCATAGGATTCTCATCATCAGTAACCAGACGCGGTACACAGTCCAGTTTAGACAAATCAAAGTTACCTGCTTCCGCAGTGAACAAACCTTCAAAAAAGGAGACAGCATTTGTGCTATCCCCTGTCTATCCTCAATCCATTGTCCTGTATCATCTTTTACCTTATGAATATAGAGTTTCCTTCTGCGCTCTTTTACCATTGAGTGAAAGAACTTAGAGTTCCTGTCACCCTCCTGAACGGCCACCATGTGAGCCTTCTGTTGCCAATACTCTTCTTCGATGGATATCTGTCTTTGCAAAAGAGCAACGCTCTCCTTATAGTCAATGAGTGCCCTATCATCATCTGGATCTGTTGCAACACCTCTTCCAGCGCCTGCACCTTATCTTCCAATTCCTGCAACTTAGAAAAAATGTTACCAAAGGTTTCCCTACTCCAAGGAGCAAGGGCCTTCTTTAACCTGGACAGCTTAGTAGCCAAGACATACATTGGAGCACCCTCAACAGGCACTTCCCAACTTTCTCTAACCACACGCTGAAAATCCTCATGTTTAGTCCACACATTAAGAAAGCTAAAGTGTTTTGAATAGGTTGAGCAGTTATAACTTCAAGAAGTAACAAGTAACGGACAGTGGTCAGACGTGGTCCTAGACAAATGCATAACGGATGTCTTGAATACCGATTCCCACACCGGAAGTGTAAAGAAATCGATCCAGGCGCATCCAAATGGCAGCGTCCTTACGCCTCCCATTCCACCAAGTGTAAGGGGAGCCGTAGGCAGACGACTCAATCAGATCACACGCACTGACACACTCTCGAAAATCAGTAGTCTTCCTATGAGAATAAGGAAGACCCCCTTTTTTCTCGTCCACATTTAACAAACAGTTAAAATCCCCCACCACAGGACCAGGGAACGCCGGCAGGATCCTATTTGAGACTGCGAGTAACTCATCCCATAAAGGAACCCTTAGGCGTCCCTAGTCTTAGCATACACAAATGAAAGCCAGAAAGCAGAAGGAATAGTAGCATGACCACAAGAGACAGATACCGATTGATCAGAATCAGATTCAAAATTCAAAGCAAGGTCCGAGTTCCAAAAGAGCCATAACTTGTCATTAACCCCTGCATAAGCAAAGTCAAAGCCAAGCCGTAGTCTAAAGCCATCCAACCTATCATTACTACAAAACGGTTCAAGGAGGCATAAAATAAAAGGCTTATGTTTTCTGAGCAGCAGATGCAGTCTCTGAAACGAGCCCTGCGAGGCAATACCCCGCACGTTCCAAATAAGGAACTGCATCATCAAAAGGATGGGGACTGAGTAGAGCTAGGCTGCCTAAGGCCGCACTACTCCGCTCCCGCTGTACTTGAGACGTAGTAAACTTGCCACCGAAGGGCGCACGAATGACCCTCGGAGGCGAGGCATGACCTACCGGCTCCCTATTACGCCCCACAGACTCAAAGGTAGCAACTCTACCGGCGACGGAGGAATCACTATCGTCATCATCAGACGCCTCGCGTAGAACCCAGCAACGTTGGAGCGCTCCGACGCTGACCGAGTCCTCCGTGGGCGCCTAACCGGCTGGGCACCTGGAGACACGGTGGGAATGGTGTTCTGGGTTGTGTTTAAATTACACAATCCAGTCCCCCCAACCCCGTACTGGCGTCAACAGGCCCTCAGAGTCAGGAGCAATCAAAGGAGTAGAACAAACCTGATCAATAGAATTAGCAGTTCCTGGAGTAGATAGAATATTAGAAGAACCTCCCCCATTATTCGGGGATTGATTATCTACCTGTGATGGAAGCTTGGGCTAGGCCCTGACCAGACGGTAAAGGAGACTGTGTATTCAGCCCATCTAAAGAATGAAGACCCTCATGAGATCTAGTATCTACCTGTGATGAATCCTGGGCAATGCCCTGAGCAGATAAAGGCCCATGTTTATTTGAGACTGTGTGTTCAGCCCCTCAAGTGACTGATTTATATGGTCCTCTTGCGATTGAGCATTAGGGTCCTGAGGAACCTCACCATGACCGAGAATCGAGGCCAAGTGGTCATCTAAAGCAGTATCAAAATCCTGGGCGGTAGCCCCATGGGCCAACTCAGGTTCCTGATCATTTTGATTATGGACTCATGAGCCTGTTCTGTAACCTGTCCATCCTGTAAAAGGTTAAAAGCATTACTAGTAAAGATATGGGTTGGAGCCGGAGGTTGGGAACGTGACAAGCCCAGCTCAGGTACAACACCTGAAGTTCCAGCATATCCCCACCTTGGGAGTGAGAAAGTCACATGATCCCGTCCTCGATCAATAACCGGTTCCTTGCCCTTATCTTGTCTCCGTCTTTTAGATGTATTTCTCCTTTGGCGTTGATTCCATCCTGCATTTTCCTGAGTTGCATGTTCTGAGTGCCGAGGGCCGACCAACCCCACCTCCTACCCCCTGATTGCCTCCACCAGAAGGCGGGCCGCACGAGGGCAGAGGGTGGTATTAGTGGGGCCACCACCGCCTCCACCACCGTCTGGTGGTGGTGGGTCTGGTGGTTGGCCTGGTGGTGGACCTCGTGGTGGTTGGCCAATGACCACCAGCTGGGCCAACAGGCCTAACTCCAGAACGACACGACGGGGCCAAATGCCCTTGTTTCCTGCAATTTAAACAATAAGGAGGAAACTTTCTCATATTCAATAGTTTGCCAAAATCCATCATCCTCCTTGCCCAGGTTTCTTTACTACCCATCCTGATAAACATTCTAGTCCTAAGTGGATGAAGGGAGGTCCACCTCTACCTTAACCTTCGCCACATTAGCCTAGAAAATTTGGCTGTTGCAGCATCAACATGTAAAAAACGCCCAATTGGCTAACAATTTGTTTCAAACAAGGAATTGAAAAACAATTAGCTTTTAAATTAGGCAACAAAACCCACACTGGGGCCAGAGAAGTTTCAAACCGAGTATCAAAGTCTGCAGTCCACCGAAACAGGCGCATGGATAATTACCATTAAAAGAAATTTGACCTTGACCAAAATGTCTACACAATCATCAGGATTTGAAAACGCCAAAAAACACATGTCTAGGGTCCATCAAACCAATTTCAACAGTCCCACGCAGCACAAAAGTTTTGCCAAAATAAGATCGTATTTCAGACAAAAGTGGTTTTCCATGTGAAAATTTACCAACTAGCATAATATTTCAATTTTATTCATTTGTTGGATTTCATTATCCTCAAAAGTGATGCACGGTTCCCCGCGATGCATTTCTACCACTTTCTCAGAAATAATAGGCACAGGGATAGGACTAGAAATTGAAACATTGTGGCCACCCGGATTCGAAGCGGTAAACAATTGAGCAAAGGATCGAGATTGTGTACCTGAAACTTGGACATTTGTCCGTGAAGCTTGACCACCTTGATTCAAACGTGCCGTAGCAACAACACTAGAGTTTCTCACTTGTCCTCTAGAACCATCATTAAGCACCTGATGTGCCATATTAGTTTGTCTATTTGTGGCAGCCATAGCTACACCACGTGTAACCATAGGAACAGCATCACCACTCACATTTCCCATAGAATTAACAGTAGAATTGTTAACAAGATTATTAGCCAAACTGGGCACGGCATTACCATTATTGTCACGTTGGCACTAACAGTAGGGACATTGGAAACATTAAAGTTTGACTCATGCAAAGTATTTAAATTACCCACATTAGGGATATCTCCACCCATTAAATTCGATGAACTAGGCAGAGTAGTAACATTAGTTATATTTAATGAACTGAAGTTAGGCACAATTGTGGATGGGCATTTAATGCAGCATAATCATTACCTCCATCAATAGTGTCCCTTGTATTAGAGACATTGCCACCTAAAATCGAGCTAGATATAGCATTGACCATGGCCATTGGCCGTGGCATTTGCATTGCCCACTATAGTGGCATTATTATTAAGATTATAACAGAAGCATAATTTCTTATGCCTTGCAAATTTGAATCACCAATAGCAGAAATAGACATAGTATTCCCAATAGCATTATTAAAATTAGGTGCTGAGCTGCTAGCTAATAATGTCGGACCACATATATTAGCATAATTCGTGCCAGTAGGCCTAACACTAGCTACATCATGATTTAAAGTAGTGCCACTAATTAAATTCGAACCTCCAATGGTAGATATAGGCAAAGTATTAGCAGTAGTGTTATTCAAAGAATTTAAGCCATGCATTAATATTGGACTTGCAAGGCTAGTAGAAACACCCAGGTTATGGTCTAAATTAACACCCAGATTATGGCCTAAATTAACATTATCATTAACACCCAGATTATGGTCTAATAAATTCGAAACATTACCCTCAGAAGAAGCCATATTATTTAAGCTCAACAAATCCGAACCAGTAGTGTTTCGATTATTCACACATGCATGTAAATTAGACCCAATAAATGTATTACCTGGCCCCACACCAAAGACAGGCGGTTGTTGTCTCGAATTTGAGACTGAAATATTTGCATGTGATGTCTCTGGGATCAGGCATGCATCGACATCAGCCATGGCAGTTTGCTGTGAGGACACGTATGACGCTATCCCACTTGAGACGCCACCCCCTGATCAATTGGGTTTAACCTTGTCTGGTTTTGTCGATTTACATGTTGAGTCGATGACGTAGCAGCATTGGTAGCGAGAGGGGTTTGCGGTGTGGGACCCTGAGCAGAAGCGAAGACAAAGGGGGGGGGGGGTTATTGTCGCCGCTGTGAGAACGGGAGGGGGTGTGATGGTCGGAGCTACAGTTTGTAATTGGCGTTCGCCAATTTGACGGGAAAGAAGATGTCTCGTCTATTCACCGATGTCCAAGACTGCGGCTGGAGAATTGCGATCGGCCTGGGAGGAGCATGGTCGCCGGTGACTAGGTGAAGGATTTCTGGCGTCGGAGTAAGACCCGCTCGGCGTAAGTCCTCTAAAAAATGGGCGACAATTTCCGCTACCGAATCAGGAGGTTCTAGGGCGGATCTTCCATCCCCTTGACCGCCTCAAAGAGGCGAAGAGAGAAGCCGGCTCAGACCACTTAATGGGGGCTGCCGGCCTATGTTGAAAAATCGGAAATTTACGAAAGAGATGTCGCACAAATTCTCGCAAATCGCCAGAGCTCTGAGGAGAGAGAAAGCTGCGGTGCGGGTTTAGGGTTTTTTGGGTTGGGGTTTGGGTTTGGGGTTTAGGTTTAGGGTTTTCTATTTTTTTTTTTTTTCTAGGTTTAGGGTTTTTTTTTTTTTTTTTTTTTTTTTTTTTTTTTTAGGGTTTAGGGTTTAGGTTTGGTGGTCTACTTGGGTTTAGGGTTTAGGTCTAGGGTCTAGGTCTAGGGTCTAGGGTCTAGGGTCTAGGTTTAAGGTTTGGGTTTAGGGTTTAGGGTTTAGGTTTAGGGTTTAGGTTGGGTTTGGGTTAGGGCTTGGGGCTTGGGGCTTGGGGCTTGGGGCTTGGGCTTGGGGCTTGGGGTTGGGGTTGGGGTTGGGGTTGGGGTTGGGGTTTGGGTTGGGGTTTGGGTTTAGGGTTTGGGTTTGGGGTTTGGGGTTTGGGTTTGGGTTTGGGGTTTTTTTTTTTTTTTTTTTTTTTTTTTTTTTTTTTTTTTTTTGTAAGCAAAGATAACTTTATTAATAAGCAAAAAGGCATAAAGCCAATACAAGGTCCAGGAGAGTTAGACCCTACATGGCCTAAACCCCCAAAAAAAACAAGTAAATAAAATTACAAGCAAAGGCCCTCGGGCTATAACATGCGTGGCCCCAAGTCCTATGCTAGTCATATAGCTAACACTAGACCATATGCTAGGATAAAATACTAATAAAAGCTACTAAGTAAAAGGTAGACTGCACAGTTGCTCGAAAGTCAGCGCCACAGCCCACCATATAACCGTGTAGGTGGATGACAGGAACAACCACCTTGCTTGTTACGCGCCACAGCACCTCCCTGCCAGTTGCATCATAGCGCCCAGCACTATGATGCAATTCGACCGGCTGCAACCACAACCGCAACATCTCATGGGGTGCTAATTGACTGCCCTGTTAAAAGCAACAATACACATGCTCCCGGCTAAATATAAAGTTTGTTTTTTTTTAACATACAGAAATATCGGCACACAGGCCTAAGTCAAAGATAACATGACTAATACAGAACGGATCACAGGCCTAAACTTCGACACACAGGCCAATGCAATATAAACAAGGCAGCCAATAGCATCAACCCCCGATCAGAACCAGCAACGAACCAGAACCAACCCTAACGGATTAGCTACTATGGGCCAGCAGCAAGCCTGGAACCGCCAACGGATTTGGAAAACCCCTACCGGCCACCGTTCAGGACCAGGCCAGGGTGCAATTTCTTACCGCTTGCACTAACGTTGAGGCCTGGTCTATCTCAAAAGATGCCTGCAAAGGCGAAACCAAAAGAAGCCTATAGACCAGTCAAGTGCCTCGGAGGCCAAAGAAGCAACCTGCAGAAGATAGGAACATGATAGAACAAAAAACATCCTGCTCCCTTGTCCCTAGCTATTTCCAATTAATTTTACATAAGGTGAGTGTATAAGGTATTAACAGGCCGACGCGAACAAACAGCAACCCCCCCATATAAGACCCGTCCCCCCCGGAGTCCAGAAGGAACTCGGCTACTATTGGCCAGCAGCAAGCCTGACCATGTCAACGGATTTGATTAGTCCTGCCTGGTGCACCGTTCAGCCCAGACTAGGGTGCCATGTTGTACCGCCAACACCTTACGTTGAGGCTCAGTCCCGAACCAGCAGAACCTCATCGCCTCCAAGTCCCGTCCCCCCGGGGCCCGGAAGGGACTCGGCTACTATTGGCCAGCAGCAAGCCTGACCAGGTCAACGGATTTGATTAGTCCTGCCTGGTGCACCGTTCAGCCCAGACTAGGGTGCCATGTTGTACCGCCAACACCTTACGTTGAGACTCGGTCTCGACAAGCAAGACTTCATAGCCTCCAAGAATACCTCACACACTCTCTGTTTTTACTCACCTCAACTCTTTCTTTTCCTTTCTGTATTCCCTCATTTTACCACTCTTTCTTTCTCACATCCTCTTTTCCCCTCATTTCTTTCATTCCTCATTTCTCTTTTTTCTCTTTTTCTTTTCATTTCTTTCTTTCTTTTTTTTTCCTAATAAAATTTTCTTTTCTCTTTTTTCATTACAAAAAGTGATATAATTCATGAAAGCAAACCGTAGCTCAAGCGGTCGTAATCATCAAAAACCACCGATGGGATATCATCATGAACCAGCAACGCACGCACTCTCGGTGGTAAATCTGACAAATTACTGAAAATAAAATCCCCGTCCTTGTCCCCAACCCAATCTGCCAATGCAGCCACTGGGAGATTACCCTGCGGCAAGCACTGAAGAACAGAAACAGATGCACAGGAACAAAGAAACCGGAGCCGTGACACATCAGAGTCAAAGACCCATGGACTAGGTGTAGTGGGGTCTACATAACCCTTAAGCTCAGGCAAAACAGACTCTAGGACCATGGATCTAAAACCCTCGGCCAAACACCATTCAAGAGAGCGGTGCATAACCTGGAAAAAGTCCCGAAACCCGTCGTCTGCCGAAATGGCCAGGCCGTAGCAGAGACGCCCCCCCGATTACGTACCAAGGCAGCAGCCCCACCCAACGCCTCAGAATATGAGAAATTGAGCTTTATGGAACCATCGGGAGGGGGATCCCATCTAACAGCGAACCACGCGCCGCGGTACAGTGGAATCTATGTAGGACAGAATGACCGGCCAATTAGGGGGAAGGATGTGTTTCTGCGGCCATCGCCTAAAGAGACATTCTGCCACCCCTTTGGCAACGCCATACACCACTCGAGGTACACTCGGCGACCCTCTGCCATGCAGGCATGTGTTCCTGTGCTTCCATAACTCCCATAAGATAAGATAAGGCAACCTGCAGATAACAAAAGCAACAAGACGGTTATGCGAAACCACTCGCTTCCACCCAGTCAAGAGCGTCCGTAGACCCCGATGACTGAACCGCAAGCCGAGTGACCCCATAAAAAATCCCCATACAGCCCTAGCAGTGTCCCCCGCATAAAAGATGTGATCAATAGTTTCCCTAACAGGGTTATTGCAGCACCAGCATCTGGAGACAAATAAGGTGCCCAAATCTAGCCCATGGCATCATCAGTGGGCAGGCGACCCTTAACACACGCCAAGCAAGAAATGACACCTTTAAAGGGTAAATGCTTATGCCAACATGCACTCAAAAGAGGATCCGAGTGCACCGGTTCAGGTCTCAATAAAGATTTTGCAGAGGAAAAAGAAAACAAACCGTCCGTAGCCACCCGCCAAATAGGGATGTCAGCTACTCTTTGACCAAGCCGGGACATGTCAGCCTCCAATCCAGGCGGCAGAAGATCATCATACGGCGAAAGATCCAACTCCCCGTTCTGGATGAAGTCAGACAGCAGATCACCAGAGTATTCTACCCCCGGGAAGGGGTAAAGGCGCCCTAGTGTGCCGAGGCCGGACCAGTTATCCCACCAGAGATTAACATCCCCGTGAGTTAGGCGCCAACCTAAGGCTGCCTCTACCTCATTCCTAACGCTGAGCATTCGCTTCCAGGTGTGTGAATCGGAACTTTGCACTAGTTTCGCCACCGGGAACTCGACTGCAGTACTTAGCAGTCATGAAACTCCCCCAAAGTGAATACACCCTGCGGAAATTCCACCAGAGCTTTGCACTAGATGCCCGCACCATCAAGTCAAGATCAAGGAATCCCACTCCACCCTCTTTTTTAGGTAGGGAGAGCGTTCCATGAGGCCCAATTGTAGCGTGCACCTCCCGACTGCCTCCAAAAGAAGGCGGCGAAACACCGCTCCAGGTCCCGAATAACTTGCTTAGGAGGAGCACAAGCTGCAAAAAGATGTAAAGGAATAGCCTGCAAAACAGAAGTAATTAAAATTGCTTTCCCCCCCTTAGATAGCAGCCGCCGCTGCCACCCAAGGCATTTGGCCTTTACCTTGTCCACCACAGATGAAAAATAAACACACTTCTTCCTCCCCACATAAATAGGGCACCCAAGATAGGTGAAAGGGAAGGATCTATGAATGCATCTAGTGATGTCCCTAATCCTACGAATTACCCGATCCGAGTGTCAGGATGCATATAAAAAGCACTCTTAGGGAAGCTGACCATTTGGCCAGAAATCCCCTCATAATCTTTTAAAGCACGAATAACTTTGCATATTGCCCCCTGTCTCCCAGTACTAAAAATAATAACATCATCAGCGTAAGCTAAGTGATGAATATGAGGGGTACCAGGAGGCTGAGAGAATCTAGGGACAGCCTCGTCCTGATGGACTCGAGCTAGGAATGTAGAGAGGACCTCTGCAGCAATTATGAAAAGACTAGGGGAGAGTGGGTCTCCTTGCCTCAATCCACGGGACGAGGTAAAGAAACCCTCTTTGACCCCATTGACAATGACAGAGTACCACACATTAGAAACAGCGCGATAAACCAAGTCAATCCAAACTTCAGAGAATCCCATTTTACGCATCACAGAGCAAGGAAAAACCAGGATACCCGGTCATAGGCCTTAGCCATGTCTAGCTTCAGCACTACATCCTGGTTTCCTAACGCAATACCATGGCACATCTCAGAAGCAAGTAGGATATTATCAGTGATTGACCGCCCCGAGACGAAACCACTTTGATGAGGAGACAGCAATCTCGGAAGAACAGAAGCCAACCTGACTACCATTAACTTAGTGACAATTTTACTACTAAAATTGCACAAGCTAATTGGCCTATAGTCAGCAAATGTCTCCGGGCTTGCTTTTTTGGGCAATAGCACAATAGAGGTGTGAGTAATAGACCTGGTGAACTCCCTGCCAAGGAAGTAACTCCTGACCATATTAACCACATCCCCCTTAATAATTTCCAACAGGATTTATAGAACGCCCCAGAAAACCCGTCAGGGCTGCGGCACTAACGGAATTCATGGCAAACACAACATTTTTAACCTCATCCTCCTCAGGGGTAGAAATAAGCATAGGATTCTCATCATCAGTAACCAGACGCGGTACCACCAGTCCAGTTTAGACAAATCAAAGTTACCTGCTTCCGCAGTGAACAAACCTTCAAAAAAGGAGACAGCATTTTGTGCTATCCCCTGTCTATCCTCAATCCATTGTCCTGTATCATCTTTTACCTTATGAATATAGAGTTTCCTTCTGCGCTCTTTTACCATTGAGTGAAAGAACTTAGAGTTCCTGTCACCCTCCTGAACGGCCACCATGTGAGCCTTCTGTTGCCAATACTCTTCTTCGATGGATATCTGTCTTTGCAAAAGAGCAACGCTCTCCTTATAGTCAATGAGTGCCCTATCATCATCTGGATTCTGTTGCAACACCTCTTCCAGCGCCTGCACCTTATCTTCCAATTCCTGCAACTTAGAAAAAATGTTACCAAAGGTTTCCCTACTCCAAGGAGCAAGGGCCTTCTTTAACCTGGACAGCTTAGTAGCCAAGACATACATTGGAGCACCCTCAACAGGCACTTCCCAACTTTCTCTAACCACCACGCTGAAAATCCTCATGTTTAGTCCACACATTAAGAAAGCTAAAGTGTTTTTGGAATAGGTTGAGCAGTTATAACTTCAGAAGTAACAAGTAACGGACAGTGGTCAGACGTGGTCCTAGACAAATGCATAACGGATGTCTTGAATACCGATTCCCACACCGAAGTGTAAAGAAATCGATCCAGGCGGCATCCAAATGGCAGCGTCCTTACGCCTCCCATTCCACCAAGTGTAAGGGGAGCCATAGGCAGACGACTCAATCAGATCACACGCACTGACACACTCTCGAAAATCAGTAGTCTTCCTATGAGAATAAGGAAGACCCCCCTTTTTTCTCGTCCACATTTAACAAACAGTTAAAATCCCCACCACAGACCAGGGAACGCCGGCAGGGATCCTATTTGAGACTTGCGAGTAACTCATCCCATAAAGGAACCCTTAGGCGGTCCCTAGTCTTAGCATACACAAATGAAAGCCAGAAAGCAGAAGGAATAGTAGCATGACCACAAGAGACAGATACGGATTGATCAGAATCAGATTCAAAATTCAAAGCAAGGTCCGAGTTCCAAAAGAGCCATAACTTGTCATTAACCCTGCATAAGCAAAGTCAAAGCCAAGCCGTAGTCTAAAGCCATCCAACCTATCATTACTACAAAACGGTTCAAGGAGGCATAAAATAAAAGGCTTATGTTTTCTGAGCAGCAGATGCATCTCTGAAACGAGCCCTGCGAGGCAATACCCCGCACGTTCCAAATAAGGAACTGCATCATCAAAAGGATGGGGACTGAGTAGAGCTAGGCGTGCCTAAGGCCGCACTACTCCGCTCCCGCTGTACTTGAGACGTAGTAAACTTGCCACCGAAGGGCGCACGAATGACCCTCGAGGCGAGGCATGACCTACCGGCTCCCCTATTACGCCCCACAGACTCAAAGGTAGCAACTCTACCGGCGACAGGAGGAATCACTATCGTCATCATTCAGACGCCTCGCGGTAGAACCCCAGCAACGTTGGAGCGCTCCGACGCTGACCGGAGTCCTCCGTGGGCGCCTAACCGGCTGGGCCACCTGGAGACACGGTGGGAATGGTGTTCTGGGTTGTGTTTAAATTACACCAATCCAGTCCCCCCACCCGTACTGGCGTCAACAGGCCCTCAGAGTCAGGAGCAATCAAAGGAGTAGAACAAACCTGATCAATAGAATTAGCAGTTCCTGGAGTAGATAGAATATTAGAAGAACCTCCCCCATTATTCGGGGATTGATTATCTACCTGTGATGGAGCTTGGGCTAGGCCCTGACCAGACGGTAAAGGAGACTGTGTATTCAGCCCATCTAAAGAATGAAGACCCTCATGAGATCTAGTATCTACCTGTGATGAATCCTGGGCAATGCCCTGAGCAGATAAAGGCCCCATGTTTATTTGAGACTGTGTGTTTCAGCCCCTCAAGTGACTGATTTATATGGTCCTCTTGCGATTGAGCATTAGGGTCCTGAGGAACCTCACCATGACCGAGAATCGAGCCAAGTGGTCATCTAAAGCAGTATCAAAATCCTGGGCGGTAGCCCCATGGGCCAACTCAGGTTCCTGATCATTTTGATTATGGACCTCATGAGCCTGTTCTGTAACCTGTCCATCCTGTAAAAGGTTAAAAGCATTACTAGTAAGATATGGGTTGGAGCCGGAGGTTGGGAACGTGACAAGCCCAGCTCAGGTACAACACCTGAAGTTCCAGGCATATCCCCACCTTGGGGAGTGAGAAAGTCACATGATCCCGTCCTCGATCAATAACCGGTTCCTTGCCCTTATCTTGTCCGTCTTTTAGATGTATTTCCTTTGGCGTTGATTCCATCCTGCATTTTCCTGAGCTGCATGGTTCTGAGTGCCCGAGGGCCGACCAACCCCACCTCCTACCCCCTGATTGCCTCCACCAGAAGGCGGGGGCCGCACGGAGGGCAGAGGGTGGATTAGTGGGGCCACCACCGCCTCCACCACCGTCTGGTGGTGGTGGGTCTGGTGGTTGGCCTGGTGGTGGACCTCGTGGTGGTTGGCCATGACCACCA
The DNA here is from genome assembly GCF_001879475.1 of Ipomoea nil. NCBI lineage: Eukaryota > Viridiplantae > Streptophyta > Magnoliopsida > Solanales > Convolvulaceae > Ipomoea > Ipomoea nil. The sequence continues at coordinate 8,722,170 of NW_017617116.1, forward strand.
GCTGGGCCAACAGGCCTAACTCCAGAACGACACGACGGGCCAAATGCCCTTGTTTCCTGCAATTTAAACAATAAGGAGGAACTTTCTCATATTCAATAGTTTGCCAAAATCCATCATCCTCCTTGCCAGGTTTCTTACTACCCATCCTGATAAACATTCTAGTCCTAAGTGGATGAAGGAGGTCCACCTCTACCTTAACCTTCGCCACATTAGGCCTAGAAAATTTGGCTGTTGCAGCATCAACATGTAAAAACGCCCAATTGGCTTAACAATTTGTTTCAAACAAGGAATTGAAAAACAATTAGCTTTTAAATTAGGCAACAAAAACCCA